>NC_091329.1:21880327-22180327 GCF_038502225.1 Cherax quadricarinatus
TATAAAATTACATAACATGTAAAAAGGCCACTATAATCCAGACTTTCCTCTCCATACAATCTTGGCATAATGATTTACTCTTTTCACCCTTTGAATGAGCATCTGTGGCTTGTTGGCTGCACTTCTGTTTTCTTTTCATTTTCTTAAAATCAGACATACAATATCAAAATCAAAGACATGGGCATTACATTAACCATATTGTAAAACCAGATGCTATTATTTAGTCACAGTATATTTTATAGTGCTGTACTTGTGTAATCTCTCTCTCACTGTTTATTAAGCAGGGCATCTTGCATATAATATCATTTCACACTATAATATACACAGATAGGTAATTGCATTGATCGTATATCTTTGTATCTTCCTTTTTTTATAATTATATTAGTCATGAGCTCCTAGTCTTACAGGGTATGTTATAATGAGTGGTCAGCCATGTTTAGTTGACATCTTTGGTGCACTCTGCTCTTCTATTGTGCTCCTTGTCAGATGTAAATGAAAAGCTTGGATTCTTGGTTTTAGTATTATTGTAACTGTTACAGAATATAAGAATTAAGAGCCAATAATTCTACAAGATTATATGAGAGCTTGATATTTCGCTTAAGTGACTTGCACACACATTCCACTGCACTTATTTGCATGTCGGTTTTATTCATTGAATATGTGCTTATATAATCAAATATTGGATCTGGTTTCATTATTTTCTGATTCGTTTGTCTGTAAACCTTGCCATTTCTTATTGTCTCGTGATGATTGGTGTTTCTTCTCATCTGTTTCATTACTTCTTGAAATTCTCTGACAAATTTTCGCATTAATATTTTTTTATGTAGTTTGTCATTTTACTCTGTAATATCACCATCATTTGGGTATCTGCTTCTAAAAGGGGTGGCCAGTCCTGAATCATATGTGATAAATTTGAGACATGGTGCTTGGCTGAAACTAAAGGTTGGTCAGGTATGAGACAAGCACTGGCTCTTATGAAGTGAAGACTGGCTCATGACTTTTAATCTAAGCAGATTATTGTTGTTAAGAGGTCTTAGTCATACCTCTTCAAAATAAAATGCTAACAATATGAATTAGCAACAGGAAATTTACGAATTTTTATGTGATAATCTAAAACTTCAGTAAAGTTACATAATGCAAGTTCAAAGGATTAATTGTTTTCCTGTGAGCTTACGTGTTCATATGCTGTCTTGCATTTCTCTGCTATTTTAGGTTCATACAAGTAATTTTTCTCCTTAGCAAGATACAATGAATATCTGAATTTGCTGAATTAATATTTTGCCATAAATACTAAACCAGGTAAGTTTATTAAGTACAGTAGACCATCTATTAGAGTGCTATTGGATTGCACAAGATAGTCTTAATGCTAATGAAAAAGTGAAACAAAATAAAGTCATAGCACTTGAAAATGATTTGTTTTATGCTGTGTAAAGCTTGGAAGAATCAATGCAGGTGCAAATTTGTGATAGTGTGCATGGGGGGCTTTCCTCCCTGCAACCCACTGGGCTATGAGTGAGTGTAGAGGCACTGCCCTTTCCCCAACCACACTGCCATCCATGCCACCAGTTGCCTTCTGTAAACCTCACATGTAGCGACTCTTAACAGAAATGATTTTACATCTTTTTCATCACCCCATCTCATCTCTGAATATTAACCATGACACTTAAAAGAAATATCTGTGATGCTGGAGGTGTTGGGAAGAAAAATAAACTTGAATCTCAGATGGTATTAAAAAAAAAAAAAGGAAATTTTGGACATGCTTCAAGGTGATGCATGTTTAATGCAGAATGCCTTCAGTTTTGGTTTGAGAGAATCCACAGTTCGTACAATTAAGAGACAATGAGAAGAAAATAAAGATCTTGTGTAGTTAGTGCAGACTATGACCTGGTGAAAACAGTGTCAAGGATATCGGTACTGGAAGATGAAATAGACCAGAGATATATTACAGGGTACTTCAGCACTCCAGTACTTCCATCAGCTACTGACAACTCTTATATTATAAATGGTATGCAATACTGACAAGTTGATGAGTAAAACATGTACTACACTTGTGAATTTGTCAAAACATTTGACCCATGGCAGATTTCTTCAGTCCAATATAGGTGATTATAACACTGGAGACAGTAGAAGTGGATAGGTAATATTGAGGTTGTCAGTCTCTCAGCCTTGATAGAAGATGGTCAGTCCCTTAGCCTCTGCATCCATAGAAATCCGCCTCTACTTAGTAGGGGCGATATCAACACACTCCACACTCGAATATCAACAAGCATTGCTAACTAGAATGTAAGGTAAAATAAACTGGATTGCTGGATTCTTTTAGACAGTAGGATTTGTTTGTAGAGTTGTTTGGCAAATTTATCCCATATATACTTCACGTCAGTTATTACAATTTTAGACTAGATGCCTATTTTCAGGACTGTAACCCATGCTCTAATTGACGGTTTACTGTAATTTGTAGAATTGTTAATAATTTTACTTTAGATCATAAGCTCATTTACATATGGCTTGGAATACCTTCTTGCTGTTTTGTTTTTGCCAAGGTCATTGTAAGATATTTCATGTTTGTGATTTATGCATTTTTAGAGAAGCAATAAGAAAAATATATGAAATATCCTAAAATTAATTCAGAAGTGAATTGTGGGAAAAAATGTGCCTAATTTTTTTCTGAAATGGGATAGGCAAGTCTGGATAATCCAGATACAGTATCTTGTATTCTGGCATGTTCAAGAGGTCACCAAATTACAAACACACTACAAGTTACACACATCCACACTTAACAAACAGGCTGCTTAGGAAACAGTTAGTTTTACAACAGTCGAGTAGCGGTACCAACATGTGTGAAACACAAGTATCCTCTGTACTTATATTTTCTATATAAACAAGTCATCTGTAAGTTGAAAAAATATCAGAAATGCAACTTGTTGAGAGACCCCTTGTATTGTACTTTGTGTTAGATGATGAAGATTGTGTTGTTAAAGTGAGTGTATTAGGAAGAGGGTGGAATAGTGTGACTTGTTCCTGACTAGGAAACGGTTAGTACTTACATACCAGTAGTTTATTATTTATATTTGCTAAAAATATTACAAAAAAGTAAGATTATGTGATTGAGAAGTGTGAGATACATATTTTATTACTTATATGTGATTGAGAAGTAGTGAGAGGTTACATATCTTATCGTTTATGTTGGCTGTTAATGTAAAAAGGTAGAACAATCATTGTATTTGAAAAGTGGTTTAAGGTTGCTTTTTTTTCTTTTTTGTTATTGTGTGATTGGTATTTGTGGTGCTTTTTTTAAAGTGATATTTAGTTTAATTATTTGTTAATTATTTTAGTGTTTATATTTAAATATTAGTGAATCAAGGGTATTCACACTGGAGGTTTTATTATTGATAAAAAATTATGTTTGCAGCAAGATGACCAGTCTTGTATGGAAGAGGCATTACCCACTTTCTGTTGCTATGTTAATATTCTTTAATATATTTTTTTATGTATTCACACTCCTTGTTACTATTGACACATTACAGAAATGGTACTGTTTTTTCCAGTATTTAAGCATTACAGAAATAGTATTGGTTTGTGGAAAATATCAGTTAAAATTTGGCTGTAGAAAGAATTTTATTATTAAATATTTTAACTACTTGTAGCTGTAAGAGCAGAGCCAAGATTATGATTTAAAGCTAACTGTGGTTGTAGCACTTACTATATCTCCTCTTTTCAACCAGAACTTGTGATGTCTAGTATCCCTTGTGCTAGAGTATACTTTACTTCAGTGTAAACTGTCATAACTTTACCTGTAACAGGTATTTGTCCACTGAAACTTTATATTAACATCATTCATTTGAAGAATTTTGTATACTAGACCTCAGTTTCTCTGTGGAAAATTTGTACACCAGTTTCAAATAATCCTGAGTTTTATTGTGGAATATGGATTACCCTAAAATGTATGTTCCACTTTATGAAGTACAGTATTTAGATATTTATTGCTTTGCCATTATGTGTTTAACCCTTTCTGTGTCAGCCCCATTATATCACGGCTTTGAAGCCAGTGTTGGTCCTGTAACATGACGCCAGGAGCTCAGGTCACTCAGATAAGCTGCGAGCGGTAAATCTGAGCCTAGATATTAGAGAATGAGTCTATGCAGTAAGTGTGCATCATATAAAAAAAAATGCTGCAGCATGCAGTGCACAATGACAAAAAAACTGTGACAGTGTTTTGGGTTTAAAACAGCGATTTGTGGTGTATTTTCAAATGGTTTTTATGGTTGTATTCTCATTCTCTTGGTCTCATTTGATAGAATGGAAGATATATTAAAGAATAGAGATGATTTTAATTGATTTTGCAACTGAAAGTAACTTGATATTGAGCTCATAGTAGCGGAAATGTTTGATTTTTGCTGGTATTCAGGAGTAAACAAATCATGTCATGCATCCAGTACACATCAACTGGTGGGTCTAATATGCATTCATGAATGCACTGATATTATTTATACAATTATTACAATAATGCAGTAGTCTGCATAACAGTAAATCTTCTATTTTTTGTGTGAATAAAAATTCAAAATGGAAAGCAAGTGCAATACAAGAGGGGCCTGGAGATGTGACTAATGAAAAGAGAAAATGATGTTTTAGTGCCAGGAATGTCTGCATTGTTTATTCTCGGCCCTATTTTGAAATTGGCTTTTCTTGAATTTTGTGTGAAATTGGCCAAATTACCAATTTCTGATCACTATTAGGTAGTTGAAATTGGTAAATGGGCAGTTTCTTGTACTTAGTCAATAGAATGAAAGGAGTACTAGCAAAATAGCCATGAGTTTGGTTGACTGGAAGAATGGAACTGGCCCAAAATAGGGCTCAAAGTGGGTGAAATCGCTGATGCTTAAATATTGGCAAGACTGCTAACTTTGCGAGAGCATAATTCCACAAGTTTTCCATCAAATTTATCAGACCGAACCTAATTACCCCCCATTCTCCCCTCCCCTATCCCATCCTCCCCATCCTCCCCTTTTTCCATTCCTCCTCCTCCTCCTCACCCCTCCCTTTTGCCCTTCCTCTTTTTAGCCTTCGTGATTTCTCCCACAGGCGCGCTAGTTCCTAGGTAGGGGAAAGGACACCGGGGTCCATCCCATTCCGTTGAGGTTTCTTGGCGGTGGCGTAGTTTGCCGTGGAATCTGGATTGCCTAGGGATGTCCCGATCCCTCTCCGGTATCCCGGAGTAGCTTTGGGTGTCTTTTGGGCGACGGGTGTATCTCTGGAAGCCACCTTTCGGATTCCGGGGGTGGTGGCTGAAGGAGGTATGCTTTGTGGCGGATATCCGGCCGCCCTCTCTTTTGTCCACCGAGGTAGCTCGGCAGATGTGAGGTTGCTATCCCAGATTGCTGGTTTACTGGCATGAAGGGTAGGGTATGGCACGGGTTCCATGCTGCATCTGCGCTACTAGCGGTGTCGAGTCCTCTTGGGCGCGGAGGGAGATTTCTGGCCCTTTCATTCCTCCTAGGAACTATCCCTCCCCGGTCCCCCCTTTTTTTTCTTTTTTTTGTTTTTATTTTCTTTTCTTCTTTCTTTTTTTTTCTTAAAAACAAAAAGAAAGAAGTAACCTAACCATGGCAGCCCTAGTCCATGAACCTAGTACCCCCGGGCCCCTTCTTGATACCGCACCCCGTTCTGACCCCGCCTCGTCTTTGGACCACTCTTCAGACATTCCTCATGCCTCTGTACCTATTGCCGGTGCTGTTTCCTCACCCGCTTCAGGTACTGAGGCCTCGACTGACTCCTTCGATTTATCAGACCTTCGCTCTCCTCTGACTATGCTTCCGGCCTCTCCCTCTACGGTGCGGCAATTTTCAAATCGCCGACCCGTTCCACGTCGGACCAACTCTGGTCCCACGCCTAAACGTCAACGACAATTACCTGCTGATGATACTTCTCCACCTTCACCTTCTCGTTCTTCTCAGAAACGATTGACACGTCCTTCACTACCTTTCCACGCTCAGTTTCAGACTGAACAGTGGACTAAATTCTTCACTTTACGACCAACTTCCTCTACTGCCTATCTTTCTGACCATAGTATTGGCAAGGCACTCCTACGCCATGTTGGTAAAGATATTTCTTTTCATGCTCTTAAGAGCGGTACGCGCATCATTACCGTACAGAATGCTACCCAGGCTCGTGAGCTCTCTCGTCTTTCCCATATAGATACTGTTCCTGTCACCCTTGAAAAACATCATTCCCTCAATTCTTGTAGTGGTACCGTTATTCTGCCCCATACCATAGTTCAACAAAATTTCCAGACATGTGGCACCGACATTCTCGAACAGCTGGAACTCCAAGATCTCCCAATCCTCAAGGTAGACACTTACGTTCTTCCTGCCCGTGGGCGGAGACGATACCCTAGCAATGTGGCTCGTTTAACTTTTGACAGCCGAGAACTCCCATCCTCCGTTTATATAGCAGGACATCGGTTACAAGTTCGAAAGGTGATCCCTACACCACAACAGTGTAGAAATTGCTGGCGATTTGGCCATCCAGCGAAATATTGCAGATCTATCGCCGAATGCCCAGTCTGTGGTGCCGATGACCATTCTAATACGTCTTGCAATCGATCTCCCTCTTGCCTTAACTGTCATGAGGCTCACCCTTCGTACTCTCGCCGTTGTCAGGTCTATTTAAACGAGCGGGAAATCCGTTACCTCAAAGAGACAGAAGGTCTCCCTTATGCCATGGCAGTTTCTCATCTCCGCCTCCAAGGGAGACTCCCACGTGTTTCTTATTCCCGTGTTTCAAAACGTCCCCCCACTTCTGGTATCCCATCTTCTACACCCACCTCTGTGGTTACCTCTCCCATAATCACTCCTGTATCTAATCCTTTTGCTGTCCTCGGCTCAGACGTCCCTACTTCAACGCCTCAGTCTAATCTCGCTTCTTCGAGTTCTCTCTTACAAGCCTCAGTATCGACGAGACCTCGTACGACACCTCTTCCCAATCGTCCCTCTACTTCTCAAAAGTCAAAAAAAGGTCCGGTAACACCTCCTACCCATCTTCCACCTCCTCATTTTACCCTCCCTGTCTCTGTCCCTAGTTCTTCCCCTCTCACTGGCTCGGTTACAAGTGCAGAGGTTCACCCTCCTCCTCGTAATGTACCTTCCTCCCCTGTTCCCTCCCAAGTTTCTTCCTCTTCTGCCACCTCCCAGGTTCCTGTCTCTTCTGTCCCCTGCCACGCTTCTCCAGTTCCCTCCACCCTTTCGCCCCCCCCTACCTTGGTACAGTCCAATACAGTTCCAATCTTTACTCATCCTCCCCCTACCATTCCCAATATTGTCTCCCATACGACATCTCTGAATTCCGAAACACTTGAAGCAATCTCTGAATATATTGCAGAGACCAAACCATCAATGGACACTGATCCACCTTCCGCTCTTTCTCTCTCCTCTGCTCCATCTGCGCAACTCCTTTCTTCACAGCGCACCGTTCCTTCGCTGCTTGAACATTTTCCACTGCCTCCGCATGTGGACTTTTCTAACCCTTCTAGTCCGTAGGAACCCTTACCTGCGGATTTCAAGTATCTTTATCATTGCCAATCATGGCCTTTTTACAGTGGAATATACGCGGCCTCAGGGGTAATCGGGGTGAGCTTCAGATGTTACTCTCCCAGTTTGCCCCTGTTGGTGTTTGCTTACAGGAACCAAAATTACACTCTGCTGTTATTTCTCACATCTCAGGCTATAATTTGTTGTATTCTTCAGATCCTTTTCCTGATGGGACCTTTAATGAAAGTGCCCTTCTTCTCCGCACTGATATTCCGTACCATCAACTATTTATTCATACTTCGCTGCATTACACAGCAGCCCGTATCCACTTACATAGGTGGTATACGCTCTGTTCTTTATATCTCTCTCCTTCTCGGGCATTATCTATTCCGGATTTTGCCTTCCTTGTTTCGTCATTACCGCCACCGATTCTGTTACTTGGTGATTTTAATGCCCACCATTTCCTCTGGGGAGGGTCTCACTGTGATTTCCGTGGAATTCAGTTAGAGGCTTTTCTTGCCACCCACCCCCTCCATGTTTTAAATACAGGTACTCACACCCATTTTGATCCTCGGACTCATACTCTCTCTTGCATCGATCTCTCAGTTTGCTCTTCCTCCGCCGCATTAGACTTTACTTGGTCTGTTCTCCCGGACTTACATGACAGTGATCATTTCCCAATCATTCTTTCTTCCCCTTCATATTCGCCACCTCTTCGCACCCCACGCTGGCAATTTAATCGGGCAAATTGGAACCTTTACTCACACCTGACTGTTTTTAAAGAGGTTCCTTCTTCGTCCTCCATCGATGAGCTTTTACACCTCTTCTCGTCCTCCGTTTTCACCGCAGCTTCTCATTCTATACCCCAAACTTCGGGCAGGCATTCTCAGAAATGCGTGCCTTGGTGGTCTCCTGCTTGTGCTCGTGCAGTACGTTTGAAACGCGCTGCATGGGGCAGGTACCGGTACAATAGAACCACAGAGCGACTCCTTGATTTTAAACAGAAGCGTGCGATCGCTCGCCGTGTCATCCGTGACGCTAAACGCACTTGCTGGCGAGATTATGTCTCCACCATCACCTCTGCTTCCTCTATGAGTGCAGTCTGGAAAAAAGTACGAAAACTGAGTGGTAAATATTCTCCTGACCCGGCTCCTGTTCTGCGAGTTGCCGGTGTTGATATAGCAAACCCACTAGATGTTGCCAATGAAATTGGCAATCATCTGGTCCGTATTTCTCAGGGACTCCATCTATGCCCCTCATTTCTTTCCTCAAAGTCTGCCAGAGAGTTAGCACCCTTGGACTTTTCTTCTCTCAGAGAAGAACAGTATAATGTGCCTTTTACACTTCAAGAACTGGAGGCAACACTCTCAGCTTGTCGATCATCGGCAGCTGGGCCCGACGACATTCATATTCGTATGCTACAACATTTACATCAGTCAGCCCTTGCAGTCCTATTACGCCTTTACAATCTTATTTGGTCACAAGGAGTTCTTCCACAGCTGTGGAAATCCGCCATTGTTCTCCCTTTCCGCAAACCAGGCACTACGGGACATGAAACCTCCCACTATCGTCCCATTGCTCTTACCAGTGCAGTTTGCAAAGTAATGGAACGTCTAGTAAATAGACGTTTAGTGTGGTATTTAGAGACACACAACAGTCTCTCCACTCGTCAATATGGCTTTCGTAAGGGACGTTCTACCATAGACCCCTTACTGCGCTTGGATACGTATGTTCGTAATGCCTTTGCGAATAACCACTCAGTTATTGCCATATTTTTTGACCTTGAGAAGGCATATGACACAACTTGGAGGTATAATATTTTAGCCCAAGTCCACTCCTTAGGCCTTCGAGGCAATCTACCATCCTTCCTTAAGAACTTTTTAACTGACAGGCATTTCCGTGTTCGGGTTAATAATGTGCTCTCCCCGGACTTTGTCCAAGCTGAAGGTGTCCACCAGGGATGTGTTCTGAGCACAACACTTTTTCTCCTTGCTATTAATGATTTGGCCTCTAGTCTTCCATCAAATATTTGGTCATCACTCTATGTTGATGACTTCGCTATTGCCTGTGCAGGCGCTGACTGTCACCTCCTTACAGTTTCTCTCCAGCATGCAGTCGACCGTGTTTCCAATTGGGCCACCACACATGGGTTTAAATTTTCCAGCACTAAAACCCACCAAATCACTTTCACTAGACGCTCTGTCATCTCTGATCATCCTTTGTACCTCTATGGCTCACGTATCCCTGAACGTGATACAGTCAAGTTTCTGGGCCTCCTCTTTGATCGTAGGTTATCCTGGAAACCTCACATTACCTCTCTGAAGGCAACTTGTCACAGCCGGCTGAACCTTCTTAAAACCCTTGCTCATCTTTCGTGGGGAGCTGATCGTCGAACCCTCCTTCACCTACATTCCACCCTTATTTTATCGAAACTTGATTATGGTGACCAGATCTATTCAGCGGCATCTCCTGCTACTCTCTCTAGCCTTAACCCCATTCATCACCAAGGATTACGTTTATGCCTTGGTGCTTTTCGCTCTTCCCCTGTCGAAAGCCTCTATGCAGAAGCGAACGTTCCATCCTTATCCGATCGCCGTGATGCCCATTGCCTGCGCTACTATGTACGCTCTCATGATCTCCGCAATCCTTCCATTTATAGAATGGTCACTGATATTAGTAGACATTCTTTATTTGTTCGCCGCCCCTGCTTACTCCGTCCCTTCTCTCTTCGCCTTCATTCGCTCTTGTCTTCTCTTCAACTACCACCTTTCTATGTACATGTAGCATCTCACTTTTCCCTACCCCCCTGGGAAGTTCCAGCTGTTCGAGTCTGTTCTTTCTCCCTCCCTTGCTCGAAAGCCCAACTGTCTACGGTCGCTTCCCGCTCTCTTTTTCTTGACCACTTTCACTCTCATTCTCATGCCATTGCTGTGTACACAGATGGCTCTAAGTCTTCTGACGGCGTAGGATTCGCAGCAGTGTTTCCGGACAGCGTCGTACAAGGGCATTTACTATCTTCAGCTAGTATTTTTACTGCTGAATTATATGCCATCCTTACAGCACTTATCCGTATTGCATCTATGCCTGTGTCATCATTTGTGGTTGTCTCAGACTCCCTTAGTGCTTTACAGGCTATACAAAAATTTGATACACCTCACCCCTTAGTCCTCCGTATCCAACTTTGGCTACGCCGCATCTTTACTAAGCATAAAGATATTGTTTTTTGTTGGGTCCCTGGTCATGTTGACGTACAGGGCAATGAACAGGCAGACACTGCTGCGCGGTCAGCAGTACATGACCTACCAGTTTCTTATAGAGGTATTCCATGTACGGACTATTTTGCTGTAATATCTTCCCACCTTCACACCCGTTGGCAACAACGTTGGTCTACTATGCTCGGCAACAAACTTCAGTCTATTAAACCGAGTATAGGTTACTGGCCGTCTTCTTATCACCAGTGTCGAGGTTGGGAGACTACTCTCTCCCGTCTTCGCATTGGCCATACTCGTCTTACTCATGGATATCTCATGGAGAGGCGTCTTGCTCCTCTCTGTGAGAATTGCCAAGCTCCATTATCAGTCAGCCACATTCTGTTGGACTGCCCACTTTATCAACGAGCACGCAGAATTTACCTCTGTCGTCGTCTTCGCCCCGCTGCTCTCTCTTTACCTTCCCTTCTCGCTGATGGACCCACCTTTCATCCGGACTCTCTCATTGACTTTTTGACAACGACTGACTTACTTCACAAATTCTGATACTTTCAGCCCTTTCTACTTGTATCTCTTGCTACCCTCTACCTCCGTACTATCCCCTGCCCCGCTGTTTTCTGTAACCTGCTGATCATCCCCCCTCCCTTCTGCCATCCAATTCCCTTGCTTCCTTCCCTACCCTGCAGCGCTGTATAGCCCTTGTGGCTTAGCGCTTCTTTTTGATTATAATAATAATAATCCATCAAATTTAATAATTTTGGTTTCATTACCTTCGGAAAAAGACTCTAAATTCATAAGATTTTTTTTTTTTAATTCTTTGACCCTGAGAGAAGTTTACGAGCAGGGGATCATGACACTGAAAGGGTTAAACCACAACTTAAGCCCCACCACATTCAGTAGATGGAATTACCTACAATAAAAATTTCATTAGTTAACATTTGTGTAACAAGAAAAAATTTTAAGAACCAGTACTTTTTTCTTTTTACCTCATTGGTTGTTTCCTACCAAGGTAGTGACCCAAAAATGGAAACACTCACTCATTTACTAACATTGTCTTGTCAGGAGTGTGTGGACAATCTCAGTTCAATAGACCCGACCCAAAAATGGAAACACTCACTCATTTACTAACATTGTCTTGTCAGGAGTGTGTGGACAATCTCAGTTCAATAGACCCTCCAAATTGCAACCTCCCACCAGTTCTTATTTTTTTTATATTTTGTGGCACAGTATTATTATGGATGTGTGATTGCAAAGGCATTATATAGCAATGGATAATTAAAAGAATAACATAAGAAATCTTGAATGTTTTAGTGCATATTTATCTTCACATCTTTGCTGCTTCCCAAGGTGTCTACTGGATAAGGGCAGTTGCACCCCAGTGGATCTGATTTGTTAAGGAAAAACAACACATTGATGGCTTGCCTAATCCCTTGCACTTTTCCTGTCCTGAAAACCCTTGTCCCATTGAAAGCTTGCCTATCCCCATACACCCTTCCTTTTGGGGAAACTCTTGGGCCCCCATTCTCTTGAAAAAGGGGGCCAAGGCTGTATCAATAACTACACACACAAGTACTTGAGTAATTCCCTTAGTTTCTTCTTTATGATTATCCATAATCATTACCAAGATATTCAGTTTTTCTTGTTCTAAGGTTGTGCTAATTCCAAACTACTGCCACCATAGTTCAAGACAGGTGTGGGTGTGATCTGCTTTTACCATAGTTCAAGACAGGTGTGATGTGTTGTATACATACTTTGCAGGACTGTGCAGTTCATTTGCATGTGTGTGTTGTTTTCTGAAGATGTATGAAAGTATACAAGAACATGAAATTTTAACTAGGGCATTATTTTTAATGAGAGTCATCTTTTAACAAGGGGCTTATTTTAATGGTTTATTTTAATAAGGGCTTTATTTTAAAGAGAGCCATATATTAACAAGGGCCTTTTTTTTAACAAGGCTGTAATTTAACAAGGGCTTTATTTTAGAGAGCTTTATTTTAACTATCACTTTATTTTAATGAGGGCCTTATTTTAACAAGAGCCTTATTTTGATGAGGGTTTTAGTTTTCTTATGAAACTTGACACAGGAGTTTCCAAACTTACAAATGCCCCAAACTATGCACCTAAGAATAAATTATTGGGTTGTACAACCACTGAGTCACAGTACCAACATGTGGAAGCTCTTTGTTTTCTATACAAATAATTAGTAAGCTGAAAACAAACAAATGATACTCATTGGTAAGTTGGGGCACCCCCCCTCCCTGTGCTCCTTTATAATGCCATGTTGAATTAGTAGTGGTGTATGTTTTATGGGGAAAGATTACATCATTACTGAAGACAGATGTTTTCTCCAGTTTTTAGAGTAAACTACTATTTTTTTTTTTTTCAGTAGATGCATTCCAGGCCCATGACAGCTGTAATACTCTTGTTATGTCATCAACACTTTAATTTTAATTACAAGAAGTTTCATTACTTTTTTCATAAACTGCACTGATCTCTTAGGGTGAATTTATAGAGCACATAGTGAATTACTGGTAGAACAGGGCATAACATAAAAGTGAATTCACATAAAGTGAGGGATTTTTTGATCAAGTAAGTGTGTGTCCACTGTGACGATCTTTGCTCATTGTATGGCTTTGCTGCCATGCCATACCTGTGTCTTGCTGCCATGAGTCTCCTTACAGTCGTAAAATATATTTGTAGACATTACTAGAGTATCGTGTGGAAGTAGATCCTTGCCAAGTTCTAAGAGCAGATGTCATCTAATGATGTTACCATGCAGTAGTTTAGGGCAATGCAAACTATTTTCTACCATACAGTATTTTAGGCAATGCAGAGTTTATATTTAATGTTAACCACTAAAACTAGTTATTGGAGAGAGAGTGCACAACAAAGGGCTTCAGGTCTAGGAGTTGAGGTCAGATCTTGGCATCATTTGGGATGGATATGTCAGAAATGAATAAATCATAAAACACATTCATGAAATTGATGACTTCCTTCTCTGAAATCTTTCCTTGGGTGTAAAAATTTTACTCTTTTGTTATAGCCATTCATATCTTCTAGGAAAAATTCACAAGAATAAGTAACATAACACTTGGAATAATTTCAATAAGGACATTTTTGTTTGGTTCTTATAAACTGCTTTAGGAATGGCATTTTGTCTACAAGACCTCTATAACACCAGTAATAGATACTTGGGGAGTTTTTCACCCAGTAAGACCTGTTTGTATTTGTGTTCATGTGCAGTTTGGCTCCAGCTAATCTGCTTTAAACACTGCTCAGGACCACATCACCATTCAGCCTGTCCAGGTCTATATCACTGGTGACTTGTTTCCCTGAACCTCATCATAAGAGTCCATGAAGATTACGAGTGCATCTTATTTTTCCAGTCATTTCAGTATCATTTTCCATCCAGATGCTGTCATCTTCCAGGTTTTCCATCATGCTGCTACTCTAAGGTTGGTGACTTTCACATTTCTTTCTAGATTCTCTGGTGACTTGCCCTCCCGGCTTGTTACCTGGTAAATTTTTATATCTGTTGTCTTTACTCCTATGTTACTTTGCATAAATGAATATAGGAGGTAATACCCAGTAGTTAGGGCCCCTCCACCATATAAAGGTTAGCATGTCCTGTGTCCACACAACTCTGGGTGTTTGACTTGGCCTGACCAAAACTGTAATTGGGTTCTTGATATTTGCTCTTGATTTTAAAATGTTCTTTGTGATGTTACACCTTTACCAAATAATATTATCCTAGGATATTTCAACTTCCCAGATGTACAGTGGAAGATGATAGCCATCAGCATTGCACCAGGAATAGTACTAGGAAGCTGTAGCTCAAGCCACTTAACCCCTTGACTGTCGCAACCCCAAATCCTGAGGTGTCTCCTGGTGTCGCAAAATTTCCAAAAAAAAAAAAAAATTCTTATGAAATGATGGAGAATCTTTTCCCGATTGTAATGACACCAAAAAGACGAAACTTATGGAAAACTGACAGAATTATGCTCTCGCGAAGTTAGCGACCTCAGCGATATTTACAAATCTGCGATTTCACCCACTTCGAGCCCTATTTTCGGCTAATTCCATTGTTCTAGTTGAACAAGCTCATAGCTATTTCTTTAGAACTCCAGTTTTTCTATTGATTGAGTACAAGAAACTGCCCATTTACCGATTTCAACTACCCAGTAACATGGTCAGAAATTTGCAATTTGGCCAATTTCACGAAAATTAAAAAATATGACGATTTCAAAATAGGGTCCAGAATGAACAATGCAGACATTCCTGGCTCTAAAATAACATTTTCTTTGTTCATCAGTCACATCTCCAGGCCCTCTGATATTACTCTTGCTTTCTATTTTGAATTTTTATTCAAACAAAAAAAAAAAATAGAAGATTTACTGTTGTGCACTGTATAGTCCTTGTGGCTTAGTGCTTCTTTTTGATTATAATAATAATACTGTTGTGCAGACTACTGCAATATTGTAATAATTGTATAAATAATGTCAACCCATTCATAACTGCATATTAGAATAGCTACTTGGACATTTATTGGAAAATGACATCATTTGTTTACTTTTGAACATCGGTAAAAATCAAACATTTCCCCTACTTTGAGCTCCATTTCAAGGTTCTTTTCATAGAAAAACCAATCAAAATCACCTCTATTTCTATTATATGTTTTCCATTCTATCAAATGAGACCAAGAAAACGAGAATATAACCATAAATACAGTGGACCCCCGGTTAACGAACTTTTTTCATTCCAGTAGTATGTTCAGGTGCCAGTACTGACCGAATTTATTCCCATAAGGAATATTGTGAAGTAGATTAGTCCATTTCAGACCCCCAAACATACACGTACAAACGCACTTACATAAATACACTTACATAATTGGTCGCATTCGGAGGTAATCGTTATGCGGGGGTCCACTGTACTATACAAAAATAGACCACAAAGTCGGCATTTTAACCCTTAAATGGTCCAAACATATATATACGTTTTTTCAACATCTGAAAGTACATATGTAAAAAAATGTAGATCTTTTTTGTTTTCCATTTGAAAATGTGAAAAAGAACTTTTATCTACATTTTTTTTTTTTTTTTTTTTATTGAAAATATGTAAAAAAAAGTAATCTACTTTTGTAGCACTACGAATTTGAACGTCGATCTGTTTGGACCGTTTAAGGGTTAATTTAAAAAAATGGTCGGAGTTTTTTTTTTCTCATGCACTGCGTGCTGCAGGTTTTTTTTTTTTTTATATGGTGCACACTGACCACACAGACCCATTCTCTCACATGTGGGCCTATCAGCTTTCTCCTGCTTGATTTGAAGCCGCTAGAATTTATGAGTAGAGGGAATGTATGAAAGTATAGTAGTACCAACACTCTTATATGGATGTGAAGCTTGGGTGGTAAATGCAGCAGCGAAGAGACGGTTGAAGGCAGTGGAGATGTCCTGTCTAAGGGCAATGTGTGGTGTAAATATTATGCAGAAAATTCGGAGTGTGGAAATTAGGAGAAGGTGTGGAGTTAATAAAAGCATTAGTCTGAGGGCAGAAGAGGGGTTGTTGAGGTGGTTTGGTCATTTAGAGAGAATGGATCAAAGTAGAATGACATGGAAAGCATATAAATCTATAGGGGAAGGAAAGAGGGGTAGGGGTCATCCTCGAAAGGGTTGGAAAGAGGGAGTAAAGGAGGTTTTGTGGGCGAGGGGCTTGGACTTCCAGCAAGCGTGCATGAGCGTGTTAGATAGGAGTGAATGGAGACGAATGATACTTGGGACCTGACGATCTGTTGGAGTGTGAGCAGGGTAATATTTAGTGAAGGGATTCAGGGAAACCGGTTATTTTCATATAGTCGGACTTGAGTCCTGGAAATGGGAAGTACAGTGGACCCCCGGTTAACGATATTTTTTCACTCCATAAGTATGTTCAGGTGCCAGTGCTGACCGAATTTATTCCCATAAGGAATATTGTGAAGTAGATTAGTCCATTTCAGACCCCCAAACATACACGTACAAACGCACTTACATAAATACACTTACATAATTGGTCGCATTCGGAGGTAATCGTTATGCGGGGGTCCACTGTACAATGCCTGCGCTTTAAAGGAGGGGTTTGGGATATTGGCAGTTTGGAGGGATAAGTTGTGTATCTTTATATGTATATGCTTCTAAACTGTTGTATTCTGAGCACCTCTGCAAAAGCAGTGATAATGTGTGAGTGAGGTGTAAGTGTTGAATGATGATGAAAGTATTTTCTTTTTGGGGATTTTCTTCCTTTTTTGGGTCACCCTGCCTCGGTGGGAGACGACCGACTTGTTGAAAAAAAAAAAATATACGTCAAACACGGTGGCTCGTAAGACGTATATGTACGACCAAAACAGTCAAAGGGTTAATAGGAAACCCCCTAACAATGCAAAAAGTATGCATTCAACCACACTGCATGACAACAATCATCCATTCCTGACCATAGGGATAGAATCACCAGGTCCCCATCTTATGACTATTGAGCTGCACCCACTTTTATATGACCAGTTCTCCTTCAAGAGCCTGGACCTGGACCTGAGAGGTAATGATCTAACTAGAGTACAACAACAGCTGTTGGAAGTAAAATACATCAAATGAAATAGCTACCTAGCCCTGGCTCAGCAATGCTAATTACATCTGATTATGACAGGGCTAGATATCCAGCAAGGTGTTGGGCAGGAGCCAAGTTGCTGTTATAGGTGAATCTCAGTGTTTGGTACTTCTTACTATAAATGCTAAGGGCACTACCTCGTTCGGATAGTTCCTCGATTTCTGGATTCCTAGAATGAATACTGGAAACAATTTCTTCATATGAACAAGGTGAAAGACCAACCACAGTTATCTTGGGCAGGATCTTGATTGATTCAGAGAGCACAAAATCAACATCAGGAAAACAGGAGGCTACTGAAGCCGTGGCTTCCTGCTTTACCTCACCAGTTGGGAAACTAAGCACCAAGGTATGTTTTTTTTTTTTCCTTCCTTACCTTCATTATTGGAGCTGAACTTAATGAGCATTCAGTTAAATTTGTTACATGACCACCAGTTATTAAATTTAAAAAGAAATACTTTTATTTTTCTTTGTAGGTCACCCAGCCTCGGTGGGATATGACCAGTGTGTTAAAAAAAAAAAAATGGGCACCAGCAGCTTTGTCCACTGGAATGTTGGCCTTTAGCTTAACAGAATCTGTTGATCTTGACCCACAGTAATCACTCCATGATTATTAATCCTTCTAAGCATGCAATGCCGTCCTCCACTTTGCTTCTGCAATGCCTTTCCTAACATCAACAAAAGCTAAGGTTAGATAGCTTCTCACCCACCTGTTGAAGTTTTTTAACAAAATCATTCAAAATATTCGCACCAGTATCACTCATTACACCAACTGAAGCAACAAATACACCATTCACCAATAATCCTTGAAAGTCAGAGTTCTTCCCCTCACAAAGAACAACATCCATTCCAAGCATACATTCACTGCACAACCAGCAAAAACCAGAATTATGATGCTTATGTGTAAAATTATAATTCCCATCATTCAAGTCAACACAGACATTGTGAAACCATTCACTACAAAGGGCACATTTAAATGCTTTAGCACTTATTGCAATTTTAACCTTGCTTACAGGGCGCCCTGCCTCGGTGGGAGGCGGCCGACTTGTTAAAAAAAAAAAATTAGATAAGGGTAAGGTGATGAGGGTATCAAACAAGTTTGGTAAAAGAAAAATTAGGTATCACATTGGAGGAAGGGAGTATGGAAGGAGCGAATGTGTTCAGATATTTGGGAGTAGATTTGTCTGCAGATGGGTTTATGAAGGATGAGGTTAACCATAGAATTGTTGAAAAAAGTGAGTGGAGCATTGAGGTATCTGGAGACAAAAAAAAATTTTTTCATGGAGGCAAAGAAGGGAATGTACAAGAGTATAGTGGTACCAACATTCATATGGGTGTGAAGCATGGGTTGTGAATGCTGCAGAGAAGAGGCTGGAGGTGGAAGAGATGTTGTCTTAGGGCAATGCGTGGTGTAAATATTATGCAGAGAATTCGTAGTGTGGAAATTAGGAGGTGTGGAGTTACTAAAGGTATTATTCAAAAGGCTGAAGAGGGGTTATTGATGTGGTTTGGTCATTTAGAAAGGATGAAGCAAAATAGAATGCCTTGCAGGGTGTATAAATCTATAGTGGAGGGGAGGAGAGGTAAGAGTCATCCTAGGAAAGGATGGAGTGAGGGGGTAAAAGAGGTTTTGTGTACAAGGGGCCTGGACATGAAGCAGGCATGTGTGAGCATATTAGATAGGAGTGAATGGAGATGAATGGTTTTTGGGGCCTGACAAGCTGTTGGAGTGTGATCAGGGTAATATTTTGTGAAGAGATTCAGGGAAACTGGTTATCTGAACTTGAGTCCTGGAGGTGGGAAGTACACCGATGCTCTTTAAAGGAGGGGTTTGGGATATTGGCCGTTTGGAGTGACATCTAAACTATCATATTTGGGCACCTTGCAAAGACTGATTATGCATGAATGATGGTAAGTGTTGAATGATGGTGAAAGTGTTTCTTTCTTTTTTGGGTCACACTGCCTCAGTGGGAGATGGCCGACATGTTAAAAAAAAAAAATATGAAGTCCTTAACCACAATGAAAACTCAAAAGTAACTAAACTATATGGGAGAAACCCTGAGTGTTGTACATTTTTATGCCACCTAAAGGTCAGTGTTTGCAAGGTTGCCACAAGCAGGTGGGGGTACAACTTGACTACACTAGTATATAGAATACAACCCAATAGTGCATCACCAATTACAGTGGACCCCCGCATAACGATTACCTCCGAATGCGACCAATTATGTAAGTGTATTTATGTAAGTGCGTTTGTACGTGTATGTTTGGGGGTCTGAAATGGACTAATCTACTTCACAATATTTCTTATGGGAACAAATTCGGTCAGTACTGGCACCTGAACATACTTCTGGAGTGAAAAAATATCATTAACCGGGGGTCCACTGTATTTTTTTTTTTCTTACTAATATTGCAGATGATGTTGAGCTTAGATGCAATTGAGGCAAGCCTCATTGGTTATGATAATGTCACTGCACAAAGTTTTGAAGTATCCTCAGAACTAGTTGCAAGTGTGCATGTGTTTGTTTTTTGAATGATCATGAGTTTCTGGTCAGGGTCTCCTAGCCCCCCTTCCAACTAGATAACCATCTCTTAGCCTCTTCTCCCAATCAATATCGAAATTCTGGCACTTTCCCCTAAAGCTTAATTAAGGAAATTCTCTTAACACAACTACACTGAAGTGTCTAGCAATTTGGTTTTATAAATCACTCATGTACAGAGTGTATCAGTCTGTAGTGGAAGGAAGGCGGGGTAGGGGTCGGCCTAGGAAAGGTTGGAGGGAGGGGGTAAAGGAGGTTTTGTGTGCGAGGGGCTTGGACTTCCAGCAGGCATGCGTGAGCGTGTTTGGTAGGAGTGAATGGAGACAAATGGTTTTTAATACTTGACGTGCTGTTGGAGTGTGAGCAAAGTAACATTTATGAAGGGGTTCAGGGAAACCGGCAGGCCGGACTTGAGTCCTGGAGATGGGAAGTACAGTGCCTGCACTCTGAAGGAGGGGTGTTAATGTTGCAGTTTAAAAACTGTAGTGTAAAGCACCCTTCTGGCAAGACAGTGATGGAGTGAATGATGGTGAAAGTTTTTCTTTTTCGGGCCACCCTGCCTTGGTGGGAATCGGCCAGTGTGATAATAAATAATAATAAAAAATAAATCACTCATATCAGAAGTTAAGAAACCATACCCCCGGCCGGGATTGAACCCGCGGTCATAGAGTCTCAAAACTCCAGCCTGTCGCGTTTTGAGACTCTATGACCGCGGGTTCAATCCCAGCCGGGGGTATGGTTTGTTTGCAATCGTGTCATTACGATTTCTTAAGTCAAGAGAAGTTAAGAATTTCCCCTCTCAGTACTTTGTACAGTATATTTAAGGTTCTAAACTGCCCCCACCACAAATTTAGTTACTAGTGGTAGGATTCTTCAAATGGTTTATCCAACCCTAACTCAGTATGTTATCAGGTTCAGCATAAATAAGGCTCCATGAATCCTGGCATACACTGCCTCCTCTTATCAGATGTTTCTTGCCAGACTGTTCAGAAAATGGTAGTGTCCTGAGCAGTGGATGAAGCAAATGCTAGAGGGGACCCCCAGGTGCGCATGCCTTTGGGCAAATGTAAACAGAGTAAGCACTTACTTATTCATCGATAAATGGTCTAAGTCTGTTGCTTGTGTATAAAAGTTGTACTGGCAGGTTTTTATTTTTAATGTTGGTCAGGAAATTTCCATATACTGTACAGTAGCTTTTCGTAATTCAGAACTTCATATTATTGCAAGATCACTTCCAATTTGAATGTGCAGCATGCCAGTAAATAATATATTGAAGTAACTTACACATAAATTGTCATGGTAACTTTAGACACTAGGGTTATGTTACAGTATATGCATTTTGTGAAAGAAATGTGCTTCTCTATATATTTTTGTAAGTTTTAAATGCTGTACCACAATAGTTAGCACACCGGCCTGCAAGTTATAGGATTCATTTCCCAACCTGTTCTGTGATTCAGTTTGAAATGCATTATATTCATTATTGACCAGATGAACACTTGTATCAAATGCTTATTACCTGGCTCTCTTCTGACCACCCATTTGATTACCTGGTTCTCTTCTGACCACCAATTTTATTAGTACAATTGATTAAGGGGTTTCAAAGTATTCCAATGTTCACCAAAAATATTTGATGCCTTCCAGTCTGTAAAAAACATAAATTGCTACAAGTTTAAACCCTTTCACTGTTTCTTCTGTAGATCTAAGTTATTGATGCCAGTGTTGCTTGTGTAAGCATGTGTCTTCAGCATAGTGCCCTCAAAGATATAGTGAGTGGTAAATTTTGGCCTAGACATGAGAGAATGGGTCTGTGCAATGAGTACACACAGTATAAAAGAAAAATCTTGCCCCATGTGGTGCGTGATGGGAAAACAAACCTCTGACCTTGTATTTGGTTTAAAATACAGTGGACCCCCGCATAACGATCACCTCCAAATGCGACCAGTTATGTAAGTGTATTTATGTAAGTGCGTTTGTACGTGTATGTTTGGGGGTCTGAAATTTACTAATCTACTTCACAATATTCCTTATGGGAAAAAATTCGGTCAGTACTGGCACCTGAACATACTACTGGAATGAAAAAAGTTCGTTAACCGGGGGTCCACTGTAATGACTTTAAGGTGTATTGAGGATGGTTTTGTTGGCTGTTTCATGGTATCAGTGGAATGGAAGACATATTACTGAAATGGAGATGATTTTGGTTACCAGTTTCAGGATTGAAAGTAGATTGAAATGGGGCTCAAAGTAGCAGAAATAACTCAAGAAATCATAATGACACGATTGCAAACCGTGGTTTGGCTAGCAGAAATATTATTTTTTTATGATTTTCCTGAGGAAGGGGGTGGGTACCCTACTTCCTGTCCCTTGGTCAGTTTTATGGGTTTTTACTAGGCCTGCTAGGCCATGACCAATCATTCCTGGTTACATTTTATTGACCTGAGAAATAGGGTAAAATTTTGAATTTTTGGGTGTAATAAATTTGAAATGGAGGGTAAGTGTAACATAGGAGAGGCCTGGGGATGTGATTAATGAACAGAGGATATGTTGCTTTAGTACCTGGAATACATACAGCATTTATTTTTTATTCTGCTTTTAAATTGGAATTTGTGAAATTTTGTATAAAATTAGCCAAATTGCTAACATCTGGCCACTTTATATTTCCAGTAGTTGAATGGTTGGTTTCTTGTGCTCAGTTGATAGAATAGAGGGCATACTAGTGATATAGCTAGGAATTTGGTTGAATTAAGTAAGGAATTGGCTTAAAATAACACTTAAAATGGGTAAAATCTCCAACGCATAAATTGCGCCCTCACCACCAGTCTTTCACCTGCGTGATTCCTTAGGCTTACCATCAAATTTTGTATTGGTGTTATTACCTTCAGAACAATACTATCTACCATTTTATTTTTAAATCTCGATATTGTTAGCACTTTTAATTTCACAGGTCCTGACAGTGAAAAGGATAGTTTTTACTGATAAGAGTTAAAATTATCACATCCTCTTATTGTATATTCGTGTTTTCTTAGAAAGAGGATGTTCTGATGCAAATGTTATTTCTAGTATTGACGTTTGTCTCTTACTTTCATTATCTTGCATTTTGGCAGTATTCTTTGAACTCAGTATCTGATGGTTTATGTTATTAACCCTTAAACTGTCCAAACGTAGATCTATGTTTATGCATGTAGCGCTTCGACCTTGATTTTCCTCATTTGAAAGCATGTAAAAAGAACATAAATCTAAGTTCGGAGCGCTACGCGAGCGAACATAGATCTACGTTTGGACAGTTTAGAGGTTAATGTTCAAAATTGTAATTTCAGAAAGTTTAAATTAATTTCTAGAATACAGGTCTCCCTCAACATTCACGTTTTCAGCTTTCGCGGGCTTCACACATTCGCGAATTCCCAACCGCCAAATTCCCAGCCACCAAATTCCCAGCCGTCAAATCATATTCAAGTTTCCCGCCACCTGCGAGTCCCTACTACCCTCCTACCGACCCCCGCAACTGGCAGCCAGCCCTCCCACCACTCAGTGTGGTGAGTGTTTTATTTGTTCATTATTTGCTATTAAACTACAGTATAAATAATGTAAACCCATTCATGACTGCATATTGGAATGGCTATTCGGACAGGTATTAGACGGTGACATCATGTGTTTACTCTTGAACACAGCAAAGAATCAAACATTTCTGCTACTGCTAATAATAACAATAGTAATAATAATAATAATAATAATAATAATAATAAATACGATATAATTGAAGAAGGAAGTTGTACAAAAATACGAGGGAGTGGTTGGCACATGGTCAGTGTGGCTTTGTTTATGCTGGAGTGAGCATTAGTCTCCATGCTCTTCCAAACATTTCACAATAATTCATTGTGTTTGGTGCTTGTAGATTGAGTGCGACTGGAGTGGTAGAGGCAGTGGTTGAGGCAGCAATTGAGGCAGTGGGTGAGGCAGCGATTGAGGCAGTGGTTGAGGCAGCGATTGAAGCAGTGGGTGAGGCAGCTGTTGAGGCTGCTGTTGAGGCAGTGGGTGAGGCAGCGATTGAGGCAGTGGGTGAGGCAGCTGTTGAGGGAGCTGTTGAGGCAGCTGTTGAGGCAGAGATTGAGGCAGTGGTTGAGGAAGTGGTTGAGGCAGCTGTTGAGGCAGCGATTGAGGCAGTGGTTGAGGCAGCTGTTGAGGCAGCGATTGAGGCAGTGGGTGAGGCAGCTGTTGAGGCAGTGGTATTTAATAACATACATGTTATTAATTAATAATAATAATACATGTTATTAACATGTATTATTATTATTAATATATAACATATATAATATATAACATATATGTTATTAAATACCACTGCCTCAACCGCTGAATTATTGTGAAATGTTTGGAAGAGCATGGAGACTAATGCTCACTCCAGCATAAACAAAGCCACACTGATGATGTGTCAACCACTCCCTCGTATTTTTGTACAATTTCCTTCTTCAATTATATCGTATTATTATTATTATTATCATTATTATTATTACTATTGTTATTATTAGCAGTTGCAGAAATGTTTGATTCTTTGCTGTGTTCAAGAGTAAACACATGATGTCACCGTCCAATACTTGTCCGAATAGCCATTCCAATATGGGTTTACATTATTTATACTGTAGTTTAATAGCAAATAATGAACAAACAAAACACTCACCACACTGAGTGGTGGGAGGGCTGGCTGCCAGTTGGGGGGGGTCGGAGGGAGGGTAGTAGGGACTCGCAGTGGTTGGGGAAGTGGTGGAGGCAGTGGTGGAGTCTGTGGTATTTAATAACATACATGTTATTAAAGCATAACATGTATATATTTAGTACAATTTATGATGTTTTCATGTATTTTATGATTGTTCATGGTTCAACAAGTTAAGGAAGCAGTATTGTATTATATTTCCCTACAATATATTGGGGCACCAAACATTCACGGTTTTTCAACATTCGCAAGGCTCTTGGTCCCCTAACCCTCGCGAATGTTGAGGGAGACCTGTAGTTCTGAGCTACATGCATCTCCATATTTTATTGCAGTTTTGAAGACACTGTGTTTGACATTTGCTTCCATTACTATTCCCAAGGGGGAGGGTTGTTAGACAATATGCTTTGGGAATGGAAACAAGAATGTTGTCATTCACCTTTGCAGGCATTCTCAATTTTTTCTTATCCATTATCTTTTTATTACAAAGTTGGCATTTGGTAGTTTTTCTTTGTGTTCTTCAAGTCAGCAGTTTGTCAAGCATGATATGTTTATTGTGCTTTGTTGCCTTCATCATTGTCGACATGATCTTGGTCAGTGACACTGATGGCAGTGAAAGAAGTGGATTTTGAAATAAAGTTGAAGGCTTATTCTTCTGACATATGCATAGGTGGAAAGTTAGATGAGAATCTTGAAGTAGGATTTGAGCTAGCTGACATCACTAAGAAGTAGTTTTTTGTAGAATTTGACTAACTTCTTCCAAAATAGGTATACACTGCAATCTATAAAAGACCTAAAGGGTTAAAGTGTCATTGCTGCCAGTGGTGGAATCAGTCCTAAATAATGTATTATAGAGACACACAATATATATCAATAAATAGGAGAGAGGGAGATGACTTTCCAGTAAAAGCAGACCTTAGACAGGGATGTGTCATGTCACCATGGTTGCTTAGAATACTTATAGATGGGGTTATAAAAGAAGTAAATGCTAGGGTGTTGGCAATTGATGCAGTTACTGTTTGCTGGTGATACTGTGCTTTTGGGAGATTCTGAAGAGAAGTTGCAAAGGTTAGTGGATGAGTTTGGGAGGGTGTATTAAGGAAGAAAGTTGATAGTGAACATAGATAAGAGTAAGGTGATGAGGGTATCAAACGAGTTAGGTAAGGAAAAATTGGATATCAGACTGGAGGGATGGAGTATGGAAGAAGTGAATGTGTTCAGATATTTGGGAATAGATGTGTCATTGGGTGGGTATATGAAGGACGAAGTACACCATAGAATTGATGAAGGAATAAAGGTGGGTGTGTGGTTATGGTATCTGTAGAGACAGTTATACATGGAGGCAAAGAAGGGAATACATATATGAGAGTATGATGGTACTAACACTCTTATATGGGTGTGAAGCATGGGTTGTGAATGCTGCAGTGAGGTGAAGGTGGCTAGAGGCAGTGGAGATGTCATGTTTAAGGGCAAAGTGTGACATAAATTTTATACAGAGAATTCGCAGTGCGGAAATTAGGAGGTGTGGAGTCACAGAAAATAATATTCAGAAGGCTGAGGAGGGATTGTTGAGGTGGTTTGGTCATTTAGAAAGGATGGAGCAAAATAGGATGACTTGGAGGGTGTATACCTTATTTTACAGCATCGAAGATGCTATATATTTCCCCAAAATAAATCTCAAAAATTTACCTACCTTCTTGGCCTCAACCTAAGCCTAGAAAAGTGTTTTGATACTAGACAGTAATCTAAGCTCCAAATGAAGTCATTTGGGCTATGGATAGTATCAGTTGGCTAATTCACCTTTTTACCATCAAACCACCTGGTAATAATAGTTTTACTTGCCTTAACCCTGCAAGTCAGCTGTGTAAATAGTAAATGACCACAGAACACACCATGAACACAGTTGTTACATGTAATATCTCAGATTTAACTTAACATTCTTACTGTGGATACCATTTGTCTTTTTTTTTTTTTTTTCAAAATTTAGTTAGAACTGGGGAGCATCCTCTACACTGGAGCATCTTATTCGCTGTAAAATATAGTAAATCTGTAGTGGAAGGAAGGCTGGGGTAGGGGTCGTCCCAGGAAAGGATGGAGGGGTTTTGTGCGGGGGGGCTTGGACATGCAGTAGGCATATGGGAGTGGGCGGAGACAAATGGTTTTTGGGACTTGGCAAGCTGTTGGAGTGTGGGCAGAGTGGGGTTTGTGAAGGGAATTGGAAAGTACAGTGCCTATGCACTGGGGAAGGGGTCTGAGATGTTCGCTGTTTGGAGTGGCATCTGGGCTGTCATGTCTGCACACCTTTGGTGGGGGGGGGTGCCAGTGATGGTGTGAATGGTGGTGGGGGTATTTCTTTTTTGGGTCACCCTGCCTCGGTAGGAAGCTGCCAATGTGTTAAAATATATACTGTACATACATGGTAGGACCCCAGTATCCATGGGCGATACCTTCTGAGGATCTTGCATAGATACTGAAACCATGGATTGTAGCAAACCCTATATAGAAATCCTATACATACCTATTATAAAGTTTAATTGATAAATTATGCACAGTAAGTGGAGAATTATCACTTTTTTGCTGATGGGAAGCACTTCACGGCTTCTCTTAGGCTTTGAAGAGCTGTCAGCTTTTCTACTTTTTGCTTTGGGGCCATTACTGTGCAAAATTAAGAGGTATATTTGGGCCACAGTAAATAGTGGACAGTAAACCACAGATACCGAATCAGTGGATATGGGGGTTCTACTCTGTGTGCGCGCGCATGCGTGTGTGCGTGCACTCAGTAGACAACCACCTTTTGTGCCTGGTATGTTCCAGGAAAATGCAGCTAAATGGGATTAATGAAGCAAACTTATTAATTAAACATAGGTTTTTGAGGGAAGCGTGTGTTTGACACAGTTTCCATGTATTCCTTCCATAGAAAATGGGCATACATTCCTTCCAGAGAAAATGGACATGGCTAATACAACAACTGGATCTATTATATCTTTACCACAGAGTTTTTTTTTTTTTTTTTTTTTTTTTCTTTTTTCTTTTAACCCTTTGACTGCTTCGGTCGTATATATGCGTCTTACGAGGTACCGTGTTTGACGTATATATACTCATAAATTCTAGCAGCTTCAAATCAAGCAGGAGAAAACTGGTAGGCCCACATGTGAGAGAATGTGTCTGTGTGGTCAGTGTGCACCATATAAAAAAAATCCTGGAGCACGCAGTGCATAATGAGAAGAAAAAACTATGACCGTTTTTTTTTTTTTTTTAATTAAAATGTCGAATTTGTGGTCTATTTTCGTATAGTATTTATGGTTGTATTCTCGTTTTCTTGGTCTCATTTGATAGAATGGAAAACATATTATAGAACTGGAGGTGATTTTGATTCATTTATTTATTTATTTATTTAGAAATTTAAACATACATACAGAGGTACAAAAAAAAAAATACAGGTAAGAGCAGCATGCCAAAGCCACTTATATGCATAGCATTACGGGCTGGCTTAAAATTAACTTAAGATTAACTAAGCAATGATGAAATCAGTGATAAGACATTATTGTAAACAGATAACTATAAAGCACAAATGAGTATTACAAAGACAGCTCATATGGTTGCATGCATTGCTGTTCATTCAATAGAATGGAGTATTCTGTTAGGTAGTGTATTTAAAAAAATAACAAAGTTAGATTGGGTCCTAGGTTTAACATTTATGTGATATAATTGTGAGTAACATTTTGGATATACAATTTATAAGGTTCAGTTATTCAGTATTTATTTGGTTTTGAGTGAGTAAGTGAACTTTGAGAAGAGACTTGAATTTGTAAACATGTAGTGTTTCTTTTATATTTACAGGTAATGAATTCCAGATTTTAGGGCCTTTTATGTGCATTGAGTTTTTGCATAGCGTGAGATGGACACGAGGAACATCAAAGAGTGATCTGTGCCTTGTGTTATGGTCATGTGTTCTGTTAAGGTTGGCAAGGAGATGTTTGAGGGGAGGGTTAATATCAGAGTTAAGTGTTCTATGTATGTAATAGGTGCAATAATAAGTAAGATTGGTTTTACTATAAAAAGAACCTTGAAATGGAGCTCAAAGTAGGGGAAATGTTTGATTTTTGCCAATGTTCAAAAGTAAACAAATGATGTCATTGTCCAATAAATGCCCAGCTAGCCATTCTAATATGCAGTCATGAATGGGTTGACATTATCTGTACAATTATTACAATATTACAGTAGTCTGCATAACAGTAAATCTTCTATTTTTTGTTTGAATAAAAATTCAAAATAGAAAGCAAGAGCAATATCAGAGGGGCCTGGAGACATGACGGATGAACAAAGAAAATATTATTTTAGAGCCAGGAATGTCTGCATTGTTCATTCTGGACCTTATTTTGAAATTGTCATATTTTTTAATTTTCGTGAAATTAGCCAAATTGCAAATTTCTGACCATGTTATTGGGTAGTTGCCATCGGTAAATGGGCAGTTTATTGTACTCAATCGATAGAAAAAACAGAGTTCTAAAGAAATAGCTATGAGTTTGGTCGACTGGAACAATGGAATTAGCCGAAAATAGGGCTCAAAGTGGGCAAAATTGCCGATTTGTAAATATCGCCGAGGTCGCTAACTTCGCGAGAGCATAATTCCGTCAGTTTTCCATCAAGTTTCGTTTTTTGGGTGTCATTACAATCAGGAAAAGATTCTCTATCATTTCACAAGTTTTTTTTTTTTTTTTTTTTTTAAATTTTGCAACACCAGGAGAACCTCAGGATTGGGGGTTGTGACAGTCAAGGGGTTAAATACTCAGACTCATGCTTATTTCTCTTAGTACCTCCAGTAGGCAAGAAAAAGAAAAACAGTGAACATAGGAGTAGGTGGGTGGAGAGTGAGGGATGGTTTGGCTAAGTGAGACAGATGGGCTGGTAGCCAGCCACCAGCCACCCCACCTCAGTGTCTCCGGACATCAGGTGCTCAACATCTAGTCACTCATGGTTTTCAACTGTTAAATCTCTGGTTCTTGACTAGTCTCTCCCAAATGAATGTGAACACACTATTCTATATAGAGTGATCATACACTAAGTATGAATGTATTTGGTTAAAAACTAACCAAAGAAACAATATTAATCATTCATCCATAACAAAAATGGAAATGTAATATACATGTATATGGCTCTTTATCAATCTCCATAAAAAAATGTGAGCTCTCAATACATGCACAAAATGAGCATTTGATAAAAAAATATTAAAAAATTATAATTCAGCTATAAAAACTGAACTGATAGATATAATTCAGCTATAAAAACTGAACTGATAGATATAATTCAGCTATAAAAACTGAACTGATAGACAAGACAAAAAAGGCTTATCACTATGATAGGTGGTGAGCCATCAGAGCAAGAAATGGAAATAAATAAATCAGTACAGGGGTACCTTGACTTACGAGTTTTCCAAGTTACGAGCTGTCGGCCAATTTTTGCTTTGAGTTGTGAGCCAAAATCCGAGTTACGAGTGAGCTTCAGATATGCCGCCATTCGCAGGAGAGAGAAAATATCAAAAACCTCGATAATAACCAAAGTGTAACATCCTTTCAATTTTGATACCACTGGTAGTGTCATCCTGCCAGATTGTTCTATAATGTATGCCCTAAGTAAAGAGAAACAATTCTGGAATATGTGTATTGCGTGTTCAGCAGGCCAGCTGGTTGGGTGGCTGATTTACTTCGGCTGTCTCTATCTCCTTCTGTCTGTATCTGTCTCTATCTCACATGTGCACACAAATACTGTACAGTTATACATAGTGTAAATTACTTACGATAACCCAAAAAATCCAGACAAAGTGCTATACTATGCTTGTAGATATAAGGCATAATAAGCATGACTGGCAAGTACAGTACACATTTTCACTTGTTCAGGAATCAGACGTGACTGACTCTGCATCGTGTGTAATACCTGTTGGTTCATGAGTGGCTCTCTCTCTCTGAGACAGAGAAGTAGAGAGACAGAAAGGCAGAAAGACAGATAAGCAGAGACAGAGCTAAACATAGACAGCTAGACAAACAGATAAACAGACAAATAGACAGAAACAGATAGCAGAAACAAACAGATAGACAAACATGTTTATTTTTAACAATGAAAAATACAGTGGACCCCCGGTTCACTATATTAATCCATTCCTGAGAGCTCATCGTAAACCAAAATTATCGGAAAGCGAATCAGTTTTCCCCATAAGAAATAATGGAAATCAAATTAATCCGTGCAAGACACCCAAAAGTATGAAAAAAAAACTTTTACCACATGATATATTAAGTTTAATGCAATATAATAATTACAATAACAATAGAATAATCACAATACTAGAATAATTGACACTTACCTTTAATGAAGATCTGGTGATGATTGATGGGATGGGAGGAGGGGAGAATGTTGAAGTTTTTAATGTTTAGAAGGGGAATCCCCCTCCATTAGGACTTGAGGTAGCAAGTCCTTTTCCGGGGTTACTTCCTTTCTTCTTTTAATGCCACTAGGACCAGCTTGAGAGTCACTGGACTTCTGTCGCACAACATATCTGTCCATAGAGGCCTGTACCTTTCGTTCCTTTATGACTTTCCTAAAGTGGTTCACAACATTGTCAGTGTACAGGTTGCCAACACAGCTTGCAGTAGCTGTGTCAGGGTGATTCTCATCAAAAAAGGTTTGCACTTCAAGCCACTTTGCACACATTTCCTTAATTTCAATAGTCATTAGCACCCTTGGTCTTGATGGGTTGGCACTAGAAGCTTTCTTGGGGCCCATGGTGACTTATTTTGCAGAAACAAGCACCAAAAATATGGATAATATGGAATGTACCAAATGTATCCTTAGATGCGCGCACGCTTGCTGGCTTGTAAACACTGGACACGTCTCGTATGAATCGTATCGCATACCGGGTTTTGTAACGGGAACCGAGGCAAATATTTTGCGATATAATGCTTCGGATACCGGATTTATCGGATACCGATGGCTTCGCGAACCTGGGGTCCAGTGTAATTCCAAAGCAGTGAACGATCATCAAATGTCAATCCACTGGCAGTGGAGTGACACTCATCTTATACTGTGCTTCAAGGAGTTTCATGTATACTCCAGCATTTCTAAAACATTGCTGGGACCTGGCAAAAAAGGCAAAAATCATTTCTTATTTATAAATACATTTTTCTTATTTAAAAACCTGTAACAAAAAAAATTGGGGTGGTTTTGGGGGGGCTGGAACGGATTAATGGCATTTCAATTAATTTCAATGAGGAAAATTGATTTGATATACGAGCAAACTGAGTTAGGACCTGGCTTATGGAACGAATTAAACTCGTAAGTCAAGGTACCACTGTATATATATTATATATATATATATATATATTACTGTATATATACATGTATTACATACTGGTTAGCTCGACTTGAGTCCTGGAGATGGAAAATATGTACAGTGCCTGCATTCTGAAGGAGGGGTGATGATATTTTGTGTTATGGAACATCTGAACTGTAGTATCAGCATTCCTCTAACAAGGCAGTGGAGTGAATGATATCCAGTTTTTTTCTGGTCACTATACCTCATTGGGAGATGGCCAGTGTGTTAAAAATAAATGAATTTATTTATACGTATTTATATATTTTATTTAGTTGGTTGCTGATAGCTTGTACAGTTCAGTGTATGAGAAATGGTCTTTGAATTTGTGATTAAATATCAGATATTTCTTGACTGACTTTTACAGCTAGTTTAAGAGAATATCTATTTAAGAGGGGCACCTTAATGCTGGTGAAGAGTTCTTGAGTTGGAACAACTCTTCCCTTAGAGCAAGCCTGATTGTCACCCATTTCCCAGGTGCTGTGTGATCCCCATAGGTTTACTCAATATATGCATGCACTTGTCTTGTGCTCTTGCCAGGAATTTAATGTTTGGGCCATGAAGAGTTAAACAATTATATCATTTGGTAGACAGCCACATAAAATGACACTGTTAGCAGGGAGAAGCTATATTTTATTTTTCACACAGAAAGGCTTTTTCTAGTGCCCACTGTGAGTAAAATGTAAAATAAAGTTTCTCCCTGCTAAAAGTGTCGGTGAAATACTAATTACGTCTTCGGTACACTGCCATAGGTTCTCTCTTTCACTTGACATTTGACCTCATTTTTTTAAACTGGCTTTGTTCACTTATGTTCTCGTTAATCCATTTAACTAGTAGAGATCCATGACCCTTGCTACAAGTCCACATCCCTTTATCCGAAATTCTGAAATTCGAAAAGTTCCGAAAACTGAAGTTTTTTCGTGTAGTGTGAAGCATCAGTCATTTCAGTGCTGGGTCATGCCGGCACGTGGCAGCGTGACCCAGCACTGACAGCCAGAGTGGCAGGCGTCGGTTGTGTCTCAGCGACTTGTAGTGAGTTTCGGATAGAGGGATGTGGACCTGTACTGAATTATGTCTCCGAATTTATTGTTTTAGATGTAAGTTAGGCCTGTGAATACAGTTTGATGAGTGCTTATGGATGAATGTAAATAAACATACAGATGAATTTGTGTGCACACTGAACAGTGAAGGTGGGCTTAAAGAACTTTATCTCAGTGGCTGGACAAACAAAGACTAGAGGATACACTGATTGGCATTCCTGATACTCATAGGCATTTACATGGTGAATGAAGAAATGAAGTGATGAAACTAGAATGAGGAGATAAATACTGTAGAGACAGCACTCAAATAGTACATGGAAGTAAAAGAAATTTCTTCAGCATGAATTGTGAGTGGAACACAGGACAGAGTGACATGCACTAGAAAACACTGGAACATACCAAGTGGATCCAAATGTTAATACTGTTTTAACAAAATTTTGGCTAGAGAAGTCTCACCAGTCAATTAGTGGTAAGGCATTGGGGTCCATGTGACAGTCTTGTTTCCTACAAATACAGGTGGTTACAAAATGAAAGGTGTTGGACCCGAACAATAAGAAACTGATCCTTACAGTGATCTAAATTAAAAGAATTTTATGGTGGACTTTATTATTTTTGCATAAGTTGGGCTTAGGTCCAGCCTGTATTGTGCAAATTTAGGGCTGTTATTCTACCCTGGCTCTTTTTCAAGGTCTGACCCCAGCAATTTATCAGTTATACCTTAGTACAATAATGTATCATTCACTCTAGTTTCATATTTAGGATAAAAAATGGAAGTGGGTGTATTTACACTTTTCCATTTATAAAATAAAAAATTTTGAAACAAATTTTAATTGGGGTGGTATATTGCATTTGATAGGCTTCCAAATAGAATTCCATAGTTACAGGAAGTTAAATACAGTAAATATTTGATACCAAAAGAACAGAAAGACACAATACCGTGAATTGAACAATACACAAATAACCCACACATAGGAGACTACCTCTCTACTTCCTCTCCTACTACCTCTTTCTTGTCCAGTCCCTGTCTGCTGGCTTATATATACTGCCTCCTCCTTCCTTTCTGTTAGTGTGACTTTGTAAATGGTCCAAGTTGAACCGAAACATCGTATTAAGCTCCTTTCTCCTATGTGCGGGATATTTGTGAATACAGCCTCTCCTCACCTAACAACGGAGTTCCGTTCTTAAGACCACATTGGTTAACGAATTCACTGCTAAGTGAGGAGCATACTATAATGGTAGTGGGTTTGTCTCATCCATCTTTGATATTGTTTTAATGTCACCTTTGCACCATTTATAACATTTCTGGTATATTTTTAAATGTTTATACAGTAGTTTACTGTATATTGTAATAAACAGAATAGAGAAAATCAGCTCTGATATACATTATTTAGGTATGCATACTGGTTAGAAAGCTTGTCGTAAGTCTGAGTCGTCAGTAAACAAGTACGTCGCTATGTTTGGAGAGGCTGTATTTTATACACTTTGTTACATTGCCCTATAATTATTTTATTGGAATTTTTCAAGTTGTAATTAGTTCAGTAGCTGAAAAGTATTTATTATTTGGTGGGTGATAGCAGAGTTTTGTATTAGGAGAATAGCTGGAGAGTTAAGGGGGAGAGGGTTTTTGTAGTTAAGGGGGTAGCTGCAGAGTTAATTAAGGAGGGGGGTAGTTGCAAAGTTAACAGGGGTAGCTGCAGAATTAAGGGGGTAGTTACAGTTAAAAGAGGTAGTTGCAGAGTTAATGAGGGGTAGCTGCAGAATTCAGGGGGGATAGTTGCAGAGATTACAGCAGTAGCTGGGGGGGTAGTTGCAGAGTTAACAGGGGTAGCTGGAGAGAATACTTACACTAATGTTATATCAGTGGATTGAGCATAAGTGATTGTGATGACATGTATTATATATTATGTAAGATTTGTGAAAATATTTGAGGACAAAGCCATTGAAGGGCTCTTCTCAAGATGTGGGAAGATTCTTATTGGGATGTGTATGTCTTTATTTTTTACCATGGTAGAGATACAAACTTAAAAACTGAAAAGAAGTTTGTTAGGAAATTGTAATCATATTTATCAGTGCATGTACATCTTTACATGCCAATGTGTCACTTAAGAGAGGAGTTATAAAGTGGTGAAAATGTAAATAAATGCAGCTCTGAATTCTAGCAAGTTGTGTGTGTTATGTTTGTTTTTTCAACAGTAGCATCTGTTGATATTGATCCGGTGATAATTCCTGAGGCTCACGTATAAGACTTTTAGCGGCAGTTTTGCTACAAATTATTTAATGGAGTTTTGTCTGTGCCCAAGTGTACTTGAATTTTAATGGAAACTACAGTTTCTAACAAAGGTTATACAGTATTTTGTATGTGTTTGGAGTTATTTCACAGAGTTAAGCACAATCAGGTAAGAACTTGTTTCACCTAAGCAAGATAGTTCTAAGTAGGAACATGGTGAGTTTTGAAATCTGTACTAGAGGTGAGAGTTGTGTGTACCTTGATATAGACCACACTAGCTGTACTATGTAGCCAGTGTTCTATGTAAATATTCCCTTTTGCTGTTTGAAACTTCAGACTCTTAGAGAGACTAGAATATTCTTGATGCTCATGTCATTGTGAGGATAATATTTTGTTGAAATTCTGTTGATAATAGTCCAGTGACTTGTTTTGAGTTTTGTTGTATGGAACATTTTGATAGAAATATTTTATTTAATTTCTTTATTAGTCATTATAGTAACAAATAAAATTGTGTATATTATGTATTAACTTTGAAGTTCAGGAAATATATTATATAATGAAATTTTTAAGATTCATGTAATAAACAAAGAATTTAGAAACAATGTTTTTTTTATCCGACTATGAGAGAAAACCAGGGGCAGATCTATTATAAAACTAATGAAGCTTAAGCTTCAGGGACCCTTATCCCAGAGGGGCCCCTGAAGTGACTTTAGTCTACATCGCTTAAAAATTTTGGGTCTACTGTATGGAAGGGGTTGTGAAGGAGTCCCCATAACACTTTAAGCTTTACGCCCCCAGAAATGTAGGTCCGCCACTGGAGAAAACTATGTACGTACTTTATCTGTATCTCTTCCCTTCCCCTTCTAGTTCTTGAATGTAAATATTTAGTCTACTTAGTCCTTGAGTTTTCTTGAATGTAAATATTTAGTCTACTTAGTCCTTGAGTTTAGGTATTCTCAGCTTCACTTATATTTATCTGTCTGAAATCTAGCAGTGTGTGTTGTAATTTTTGTTCTATGTTCCTTGTATCTAACAGCATCTCTATCATGAGGGCTCTGGGTGAAGGAGCCTGCATTCCCATTGGTGGAGGATCCAAAAATTTTTATGGGGGGTGTGAAGAAAGCACCAAACTACCTCAGTGGGGTCCAGGATAGGGCTCCAGTGCCAACCAATATTTCATGTTTATGAAAATCTCTAATGGATTTTTTTCCTTATGAATACACAAAACTCAACTTCAGCTTGATAAATTCAGAAAATAGACTAATGAAGAAAAACCTTTAGTAAACTTGTCATAAATTTACATAAATAAGAACTGAATCGGGTAAAATTTAAATCAATAATAATATTGATAATGAAAGTGTATTTTGTACAAGTAATGGAGAATAAAAATTGCAATACTGTGACTGGAAAAATACACAAATAACCCACACATAGGAGAAGGGAACTTATGACATTTTAGTCCACCCTTGACCATTAACTAGTCACACACGGGTGCAAAGGGAAGTTTCATTCTCCTATGTGCTGGTTATTTGTGTATACAGTGGTACCTCAGGATACAAACAGCTCAAAACTCGAACAGTTATGTACATTTATGTAAATGCTTTTCTAAGTGTATTTTTGGGGGTCTGAAACGGATTAATCTAATTTACATTATTCCTTATGGGAACAGATTCAGTCGGTATCGTCACAAGAACAGCTTCCTGGAATGAATTAAGTTCGTATCCCGAGGTACCACTGTACTAGTAATACAGTACAGTTCAAAATTCTTGCCAATATTGATAATGTTAAAATTAGCTGATATTGATACTTTGGCACAAACTTATTATATATAGAAATTCCTGCTGAAAACTACATAGATTACCTAGAACAAAGTTTTTATTAAAACATGTTTTATTGACTACACAAACCTTGCCCCTCCTGGGTTGTTTCTTGATGCTGGTGAGGGGCTCCTGATCCAAGGAGTTTGACTTGTCCACCCCTTTCTTGGATTGAGCTTGATTGTATGGCCCATATGGGTTTAGTGGTTTGCCTAAATACAATAGACATTCATAATTTGCACAGGTTATGTTCCTGAAAACTGTTCTACCTATGATTTTTGTAATTATTATTTTTTATTATTATTATCACACTGGCCAATTCCCACCAAGGCAGGGTGGCCCGAAAAAGAAAAACTTTCACCATCATTCACTCCATCACTGTCTTGCCAGAAGGGTGCTTTACACTACAGTTTTTAAACTGCAACATTAACACCCCTCCTTCAGAGTGCAGGCACTGTACTTCCCATCTCCAGGACTCAAGTCCGGCCTGCCGGTTTCCCTGAATCCCTTCATAAATGTTACTTTGCTCACACTCCAACAGCACGTCAAGTATTAAAAACCATTTGTCTCCATTCACTCCTATCAAACACGCTCACGCATGCCTGCTGGAAGTCCAAGCCCCTCGCACACAAAACCTCCTTTACCCCCTCCCTCCAACCCTTCCTAGGCCGACCCCTACCCCGCCTTCCTTCCACTACAGACTGATACACTCTTGAAGTCATTCTGTTTCGCTCTATTCTCTCTACATGTCCGAACCACCTCAACAACCCTTCCTCAGCCCTCTGGACAACAGTTTTGGTAATCCCGCACCTCCTCCTAACTTCCAAACTACAAATTCTCTGCATTATATTCACACCACACATTGCCCTCAGACATGACATCTCCACTGCTTCCAGCCTTCTCCTCGCTGCAACATTCATCACCCACGCTTCACACCCATATAAGAGCGTTGGTAAAACTATACTCTCATACATTCCCCTCTTTGCCTCCAAGGACAAAGTTCTGTCTCCACAGACTCCTAAGTGCACCACTCACTCTTTTTCCCTCATCAATTCTATGATTCACCTCATCTTTCATAGACCCATCCACTGACACGTCCACTCCCAAATATCTGAATACGTTCACCTCCTCCATACTCTCTCCCTCCAATCTGATATTCAATCTTTCATCACCTAATCTTTTTGTTATCCTCATAACCTTACTCTTTCCTGTATTCACCTTTAATTTTCTTCTTTTGCACACCCTGCCAAATTCATCCACCAATCTATGCAGCTTCTCTTCAGAATCTCCCAAGAGCACAGTGTCATCAGCAAAGAGCAGCTGTGACAACTCCCACTTTGTGTGTGATTCTTTATCTTTTAACTCCACGCCTCTTGCCAAGACCCTCGCATTTACTTCTCTTACAACCCCATCTATAAATATATTAAACAACCACGGTGACATCACACATCCTTGTCTAAGGCCTACTTTTACTGGGAAAAAATTTCCCTCTTTCCTACATACTCTAACTTGAGCCTCACTATCCTCGTAAAAACTCTTCACTGCTTTCAGTAACCTACCTCCTACACCATACACTTGCAACATCTGCCACATTGCCCCCCTATCCACCCTGTCATACGCCTTTTCCAAATCCATAAATGCCACAAAGACCTCTTTAGCCTTATCTAAATACTGTTCACTTATATGTTTCACTGTAAACACCTGATTTTTGTAACTTAACAGAAAAACGTGTGGTAAAAATAAGGTTCCATTCCTTGGACCTCCAGAAAACCCAAAGAATTCTTTTCCTTAATTCTTCAAAAAAAAAACTTTTTTTTCTTTCAGATTTTGTTGATGAACATTCTCTGTGTAATACCTGACTAGTGAGGTTCGGGCAATTAAAAGAAAGAGTGCATGTAGCTAAAAAAAAAAATAGTTGCATTAACCTATTACATGTGTACAACATAATATTGCTATTGTTAAATTTTTCATGGCTTCAAATACGTATGCCAATACCTTACTAGCATATGTAAACAATGAAATCAGAACCTGTTATTCCACCACCAGCTCTCCCGTCGGTAAATATGAAGATGCCATATTTATTCCAAATTTATTACAACTTCACAATACTAAAAGTGGAAGTGAGCCAATAAATACCTGTAGATTTTAACTTAGGATAACCCAATATAGTCAAACTGTGCCACTTACTTCAAAGTTTCCAGGAGTATTACACCCTGACAATTGTAACATCGTAAGATTTCCTTGAATTATATGTCCACAATAGTCTGGAAGACACACAGGTGTTATGGACACAGAAATTACATTGTTTATATAATCAAGGATATTCCCTCAAGCCTAAATATTTATTTTTTTAAGCATACTGGTCATCTACTGAGGCAGGGTGATCAGAAAAAGAAACAATTTCACCATTATTCACTCCATAACTGTCTTGCCAGAGGTGTGGAGATATTACAGTTAGATGCCCCTCCAAACTGCAAATATCACCCTTCCTATGTTGCTCTCCCAGTTTTTCCCTGTTGGTGTGTACCCCTCAAGGAAGGTTCCTTGATGTTGGTGAGGGGCTCTTGATTTAGGGAATTGGATCTGTGCTCCAGTTCCCCGAATTAAGCCTGAATGCCTTCCACATCCCCCCCCCCCAGGCGCTGTATAATCCTCCGGGTTTAGCGCTTCCCCCTTGATTATAATAATAATCCCTGTTGGTGTTTGCTTACAGGAACCAAAATTACACTCTGCTGTTATTTATCCCATCTCAGGCTATAATTTATTGTATTCTTCAGATCTTTTTCCTGATGGAACCTTTAATGAAAGTGCCCTTCTACGCACTGGTATTCTGTACCATCAGCTATTTGTTCGTACTTCGCTGCATTACACAGCAGCCCGTATCCACTTGCATAGGTGGTATACACTCTGTTCTTTGTATCTTTCTCCTTCTTGGGCATTATCTATCCCAGATATTGCCTTTCTTGTTTCGTCATTACCGCCACCACTTCTTTTACTTGGCGATTTTAATGCCCATCATTTCCTCTGGGGGGGTCTCACTGTGATTACCGTGGCATTCAGTTAGAGGCTTTTCTTGCCACCCACCCCCTCCATGTTTTAAATACAGGTACTCGCACCCATTTTGATCCTCGGACTCGTACTCTCTCTCGCATCGATCTCTCAGTCTGCTCTTTCTCCGCCACATTAGACTTCACCTGGTCTGTTCTCCCGGATTTACATGACAGTGATCATTTCCCAATCATTCTTACTTCCCCTTCATATTCACCACCTCTTCATAACCCACGCTGGTAATTTGATCAGGCAAATTGGAACCTTTACTCACAACTGTTTTTAGTGAGGTTCCTTCTTCGTCCTCCATTGATGAGCTTTTACACCTCTTCTTGTCCTCCGTTTTAACCGCAGCTTCTCATTCTATACCCCAAACTTCGGGCAGGCATTCTCAGAAATGCATGCCTTGGGGGTCTCCTGCTTGTGCTTGTGCAGTACATTTGAAACGCGCTGCGTGGGGCAGGTACCGGTAAAATAGAACCACAGAGAGACTTCTTGATTTTTAAGCAGAAGCATGCGATTGCTCGCCGTGTCATCCATGACGCTAAATGCACTTGCTGGCGAGATTGTCTCCACCATCACCTCTGCTTCCTCTATGAGTGCAGTCTGGAAAAAAGTACGAAAACTGAGTGGTAAATATTCTCCTGACCCGGCTCCTGTTCTGCGGGTTGCCGGTGTTGATATAGCAAACCCACTAGATGTTGCCAATGAAATTGGCATTCATCTGGTCCATATTTCTCAGGGGCTCCATCTATGCCCCTCGTTTCTTTCCTCAAAGTCTGCCAGAGAGTTAGCGCGCTTGGACTTTTCTTCTCTCAGAGAAGAACAGTGTAATGTGCCTTTTACACTTCAGGAACTGGAGGCAACACTCTCAGCTTGCCGATCATCGGCAGCTGGGCCCGACGACATTCATATTCGTATGCTACAACATTTACATCAGTCAGCCCTTGCAGTCCTATTACGCCTTTTCAATCTTATTTGGTCACAAGGAGTTCTTCCACAGCTGTGGAAATCTGCCATTGTTCTCCCTTTCCGCAAACTGGGTACTACAGGACATGAAGCCTCCCACTATCATCCCATTGCTCTTACCAGTGCAGTTTGCAAAGTGATTTAACGCCTGGTAAATAGACGTTTAGTGTGGTATTTAGAGACACACAACAGTCTCTCCACTCGTCAATGTGGCTTCCGTAAGGGCCGTTCTACCATAGACCCCTAACTACGCTTGGATACGTATGTTCGTAATGCCTTTGCGAATAACCACTCGGTTATTGCCATATTTTTTGACCTTGAGAAGGCATATGACACAACTTGGAGGTATAATATTTTGGCCCAAGCCCACTCCTTAGGCCTTTGAGCCAATCTACCATCCTTCCTTAAGAACTTTTTAACTCTCAGACATTTCCGTGTTCGGGTTAATAATGTGCTCTCCCCGGACTTTATCCAAGCTGAAGGTGTCCCCCAGGGATGTGTTCTGAGCACAACACTTTTTCTCCTTGCTATAAATGATTTGGCCTCTAGTCTTCCATCCATTATTTGGTCATCACTCTATGTTGATGACTTCGCTATTGCCTGTGCAGGCGCTGACTGTCACCTCATTACAGTTTCTCTCCAGCATGCAGTCGACCTTGTTTCCAATTGGGCCACCACACATGGGTTTAAATTTTCCAGTACCAAAACTCACCAAATTACTTTCACTAGACGCTCTGTCATCTCTGATCATCCTTTATGCCTCTATGGCATGCGTATCCCTGAACGTGATAGTCAGGTTTCTAGGCCTCCTCTTTGAACATAGGTTATCCTGGAAACCTTACATTACCTCTCTGAAGACAACTTCTCACAGCCATTACCTCTCTGAAGACAACTTCTCACAGCCGGCTGAACCTTCTTAAAACCCTTGCTCATCTTTCATTGGGAGCTGATCGTCGAACTCTCTTCGCCTACATTCCAACCTCATTTTATCGAAACTTGACTATGGTGACCAGATCTATTCAGCTGCCTCTCCTGCTACTCTATCTAGCCTCAACCCTATTTCTCAGTAGTAGTACCAGTTCCTAGTAACCAGTTACCAGTAACCAGTGTACCAGTAGATGACTCACTACCAACCGTCTCTGCGTGAATCACTGTTATGTTGCTGCTGACCATAGCAGGATTTCAAACACCTCACCCGTAGGCACTGGGGCACTGGTGGGTCAGTCAGAGATAGAGAGCAGAGAGAGTCAGGTCGGCTGTTGGAGCTTTCCATACTTCCCGTTATATATTATACGTACTACCAGCCTACGTGAGTATCGAAAACCCACATGACAAATGGTGGCAGTGGTGGGATTGAACTCTTGGATAGTCAAGGTCCATCTGGCTAACCTTCCAGTAGGTTGTTTGTTCTGGAATAAAGGTATCAGTGGAGAGTGGTCTGTCAAGACATGAACAGAGTACAGTGGACCCCCGCTTAACGATCACCTCCAAATGCGACCAATTATGTAAGTGTATTTATGTAAGTGCGTTTGTACGTGTATGTTTGGGGGTCTGAAATGGACTAATCTACTTCACAATATTTCTTATGGGAAAAAATTCGGTCAGTACTGGCACCTGAACATACTTCTGGAATGAAAAAAGTTCGTTAACCGGGGGTCCACTGTACTGATAATGTCTCGGAAGTGCTTTAAAGACCATACTATTGCTAAAGCTTCTTGCTCAGTTACTGTATAATTACGTTCAGCCTTCGTAAGGACTCGGCTAGCAAATGCAACTGCGTTGTACTTGCCATCAGTCTTCTGAGCTAGTACGGCACCTATGCCAATAGAACTAGCATCAGTAGTCAGATAGAAGGGCTCAGAAAAATCTGGAAATTTCAAAATTGGAGCAGATGTTAGTTTTTCTTTTAGAGTTTGGAATGCTCTTTCTTGACGGAAGGTCCAAACAAAAGGAGCATCTTTCTTAAGCAACTCAGTTAGAGGAGCAGCTATGGAAGAAAAATTGGCAATGAAAGATCTATAAAAACCTGCTAAGCCCACAAAGGATCTTACGGCAGCAGTTTTGGGAGCTGGAAAATTTAGTACTGCAGTTACTTTACTTTGGTCAATCGTAACCCCTCTAGGAGTGACTACGTGACCAAGAAACTTAATTTCTGATCTGAAAAATTGACATTTAGACAGTTTGATCTTTAAATTGGCTAATGAATCGTTGAGTGCATTTGCTGTTAGATTAGACAAACTTTTATCATCATTTATCAATGCTGTCCAGTCCTCAGCTTTTGTCCCTGACGAGGATAAACCATCCACAGCGTCGTTTGCTAAAATAGCAGCTTTTGGAGCAATCAAAGAACTAATGCCGCCTGCTTCCGTGTGTGCTTATGAGGCTAATCCTCCAACTGTGACGATGGAACCCCTTACAGCCCTAAATCATGTACATTCCTTGTGCCCCCAGGGTACTTTCCCATGTATCAAAAGTAATTTCACACCTATGCCTCAGTCTGCACCACCTCTTGTTTGCGCCACAGCGACAAATCGTGGTCGTCAACCATCTCAGCAACCACCAAGGACCAGTGTACAGAGTCATTATAAACCTCATAGTATTCATAGTACATTCAGTAACTATAGTCAGCGGACTTGTTACAACTGTGGTTTCTGTGGCCATATTGCAATTAATTGTCCTGATAGTCACCTTAAGAGGCGTCGTACTGATGAGTACCAGTCAGATCTTCCCTACTGTACTTATCATAGAATACATGGACATGACACATCTGAGTGCAATGCTCTCTACAACCTTCAGTACTCTAGGTCTTTCCGTGGCCGTTCCAACCGCAGAACCCGTAGAGGAAACAGACATCGTGGTTCTCAAACTAACCAGAACCAGGCTCATTCTTCCAATTTGGGGGAATTCGAGCGCCCCAGTCAAACCATCCCATGGTGACAGTAGGTGATAATGAGAACACCATCCCCGTTCACAATTCCTTTGAAGCCTTAAGCAGTCTCGAGAATGAGAATCCTGCTGATGATGTTGCTTCACACGTCTCTGACATAGATGATTTTGGGGATGAAGTGGAACAAATCTTTGCTGATGACAATCCACCTTTTTGTTTGCACATAACTTCCAATGCAACCATAGGCCCTATAGTGCAAGCATCTGTTCATAATGCGCCCGTTCATTTGTTCATGGACTCTGGTGTGCAAGTCAATATTATTAGGTCTAGTTTGTTTAGGGATAAGCAGTTACGACATGTCCTTCTCGTAGAACCGACTCATGTGTCTTCCCTTAGTGGAGTAGCTGGTTCTCACCTGCGTGTCCGAGGTCGGACTTCCCTAACTTTTTCTATCCTAGGTAGAGACTTCACTGCTTCCTTCCTTGTTGTTGACCAGATTACTTTCCCTGGTGACCTTCTACTGGGATTTGCTTCCATGTGAGACTTACGCATTGTGCTTGACCCTTATCGATGGCATGCCCAAAGTGATGGCTTGATCATACCATTTTGGGGTTACCAGCTTGGATCCAAGATCTGCCATACTGCCGCAGAGTACGACATTCGAATTAAGTCCTTACAGGCCAGTGCATTTTCCAGTAGCGTACCCAAGCGGTCAGGCACTGATGATCCTGTCACTCCTGTCAGTGTTCCTGCAACTTCAGACTTGCAAGATAGTGTCCAGTTACCTCAAGTGTCCAAGGATGCTCTGACTACCTTGAGTGCTGAGCCTATCCCTGCAATGTCTGCTAGTTCAAGTAGTAGTTTCTCCACAGGGGACGCCTTGTCGGAAAACAATTACTTGCAACTAGTAATGCCATCTCTTGTTGATGTCACATGCCGTCTGCAGAAAGACATTTCTGTCGCAGCTAGTGCCCTCACTAGAGTGTCTGTTGTTGTTCCTAGTGTTCCAGATGGTGATAACGTCCTAGTTGACAGTGATTCTTGCAAAGTAAAGGGTCTATTTGTTGAACCATCCTTACATGTTGTAAGAGATAGTAAGATCCATTTCTTCCTAGCTAACACTTCTGGTCGCAGTGTTCGTCTCAGAGCAAATACCAATCTTGTTGACCTTGTTCACTATCCTTACCCTGTTCAGGTAGAGGATGAGTTGTCACCTGACCAGTGGGTCGGTGCTATTTCTACTGGGGAGACCTCATCCACTTCACTGGATCAATCTGTTCCACCAGTTGAGGAGAAAGACTTAGCTCCCACTGACTTCCCAGATGAAGTCAAGCGTTTGTTGACTCTGTTGAACAAACGTCATAAAGCCATTGCCTTACCAGGTGAGAAGATGGGTACTAGACCTATCTATATACCTGCGTACAGAATGCCTCATTCACAAGTTGCTGTCGCAGAAGAATTGATCAATCAAATGCTTAATGATGGAGTTATTGCACCTAGCAATTCACCTTGGAATGCGCCATTGATCCTAGTACCTAAGAAGGATGGTACTTGGCGCCCAGTGATTGACTTTAGGAAGTATGCGAAAACTATTCCAGATCGCTTCCCACTCCCTGTACTGGGTGATCTTTTACATAACATCGGAGATAAAGTCTGCCTTATGAGTTGCTATATTCTAATCCGAAACCAAATTACAACCCTGATGATTTCATAGCAACTCGTACCAGTTTAGCTCAAAGTGTCTAGAAGAATCCGTGAAACACTTCATAAATCAACAGTAGAATTTACAAGAGTCGCAAACACTCGAGCAAAGCCATCCAAAATCAAAGTAGGTTCGAGAGTTATGCTGACTAACTTTAACAAAACGTCTGCAATGCTTAAGCTTGATCAAAAGTTTGTTGGTCCTTATCGAGTAGTTGAACATATCACTGGTAATAAGTATAAGGTTAGAGAAATTAGTACTGGTCAGTATAAAGAATCGCATTTAGATCATATGAAGTTAGTATGTGATGATAATGATGTTCCAACCCAGACTAATGTGACAGACTCTTGACAATCCTCCTGATCCTGTACTCTCTACCTCTGATACTCAGTCAGACGATCAACCTGAATGTCGTTATTCCCTACGTACACGACAGGTATTGAGAAATCCTCAAGTATCATTTGTAACTACCAATTCAGATTTGCCTCAAATACAGCATGAGTTAGCCAGTGCAACAGAGTTTGATCCTCCCAGAGATGACACCCATTCTGCATATGTCAATCTCACCCTAGCAGAGTTGGGGTTAAATGTAAATAACCTGTATAGATGAATAATTACGGTATCAACTTATCAGTATTCAAGAATTTTTTTGTGTGTGTTCACGTTCTCTCCGAATTCTGAGAGTTAACAGTCTAGATTTGAGTGCACCGAATCTGCCTTTCTGTTAAACACTTCTTTCTTTGTATATATTCCTTCCTCAGAATCCATAGATCACATGGATACAGATCGATCGATCAAATTTTTTTTATAACTTCTATTGTGTAATCTCAACATTGAGTTTCATTTGATGAGTTGTGCTATATTATACCTTGTATTGCATTACAGTTTAATTACAGTTTCAGTTACGTAAGCTTCCATTCCAATATTCTACTTATGTATGTTATAATGTTCAATTGTTGTGTACTTTGACATTGTATAGAATCAGCCCAAGCCGTACACCTGCTGTCTCTAGTTTGCATTAATTGTATGTCGGGACGACATACGTTAGCGTCGCTGAGTTCTCAGTAGTAGTACCAGTTCCTAGTAACCAGTTACCAGTAACCAGTGTACCAGTAGATGACTCACTACCAACCATCTCTGCGTGAATCACTGACTGTTATGTTGCTGCTGACCATAGCAGGATTTCAAACACCTCACCCGTAGGCACTGGGGCACTGGTGGGTCAGTCAGAGATAGAGAGCAGAGAGAGGCAGGTCGGCTGTTGGCGCTTTCCATACTTCCCGTTATATATTATACGTACTACCAGCCTACGTGAGTATTCTTACCCTATCCACGTATCGAAAACCCACATGACATATTCATCACCAATTATTACATTTATGCCTTGGGGCTTTTCACTCTTCTCCTGTTGAGAGCCTCTATGCAGAAGCAAACATTCCATCCTTATCCGATCGCCGTGATGCCCATTGCCTTCGCTATGTACGCTCTCATGATCTCTGCAATCCTTCCATTTATAGAATGGTCACCGATATTAGTAGACATTCTTTATTTGTTCGCCGCCCCTGTTTGCTCCGTCCCTTCTCTCTTCGCCTACATTAGCTCTTGTCTTCTCTTCAATTTCCACCTTTCTATGTTCATGTAGCATCTCACTTTTCCCTACCCCCCTGGGAAGTTCCAGCTGTTCGAGTCTGTTCTTTCTCACTCCCTTGCTCGAAAGCCCAACTGTCTACGGTAGCTTCCCGCTCTCTTTTTCTTGACCACTTCCACTCTCATTCTCATGCCATTGCAGTGTACACAGATGGCTCTAAGTCTTCTGATGGCATAGGATTCGCAGCAGTGTTTCTGGACAGCGTCGTACGAGGGCATTTACTATCTTCGGCTAGTATCTTTACTGCTGAATTGTATGCCATTCTTGCAGCACTTATCCGTATTGCATCTATGCCTGTGTCATCATTTGTGGTTGTCTCAGACTCCCTTAGTGCTTTACAGGCTATACAGAAATTTGATACACCTCACCCCTTAGTCCTCCGTATCCAAATTTGGTTACGCCGCATCTCTACCAAGCATAAAGATACTGTTTTTTGTTGGGTCCCTGGTCATGTTGACACACAAGGCAATGAACAGGCAGACACCGCTGCGTGGTCAGCAGTACATGACCTACCAGTTTCATATAGAGGTGTTCCATTTATGGACTATTTTGCTGGAATAGCTACCTACCTTCACACCCGTTGGCAACAACGTTGGTCTACTATGCTCGGCAACAAACTTCAATCTATTAAACCAAATATAGGCTACTGGCCGTCTTCTTGTCACCAGTGCCGAGGTTGGGAGACTACTGTCTCCCGTCTCCGCACTGGCCATACTCGTCTTACTCATGGAGAGGCGCCCTGCTCCTCTCTGTGAGAATTGTCAGGTTCCATTATCGGTCGGCCACATTCTGTTAGACTGCCCACTTTATCAACGAGCACGCAGAATTTACCTCTGTCGTCATCTTCGCTCCGCTGCTCTCTCTTTACCTTCCCTTCTCGCTGATGGACCCACCTTTCATCCGGACTCTCTCATTGACTTTTTTGACAACAACTGACTTACTTCACAAACTCTGATGATACTTTCAGCCCTTTCTTCCTCAATCTCTTGCTACCCTCTACCCTGCACTATCCCCCGCCCCGCTGTTTTCTGTAACCTACTGATCACCCCTCCCCCATTCTGCCGCCCAATACCCTCGCTTCCTTCCCTACCCTGCAGCGTTGTATAGCCCTTGTGGCTTAGCGCTTCTTTTTGATTATAATAATAATCACCCTTCCTACAGAGTGCAGGCACTGTACTTCCTACCTCCAGGACTCCAGTCCGGTTAGTAGGTTTCCCTGAATCCCTTCGCAAAATGTTACCTCGCACAGCAGCTTGTCTAAGTCCTAATAACCATTTGCCTCCACTCCTATTAACATGCTCTCACATGCCTGCTGGGTGTCCAAGGCCCTCTCACTCAGAACCTCCTTTACCCTTTCCAACCTCTCCTAGGGCGACATCCAACCCCACCCTCCCTCCAATAGATTTATACACCCTTCAGAATGACCAAACTACCTCAGCAACCCCTCCCCAGCCCTCTGGATAATAGTCTTAGTAACTCTGCACCTCCTAGTCGTCTCCAAGCTACGAATTCTCTGAATAATATTTACACCACATATTCCCCTCAGACACAACATCTCCACTGCCTCCAGCCTCCTCACTGCAACATTAGCACCCTTGTAAAAGTGTTGATACCACTTTACTCTCATACATTTCCCTCTGCTGTGTGTGTTTGTGTGTGTGTGTGTGTGTGTGTACTCACCTATTTGTGGTTGCAGGGGTCGAGTCACAGCTCCTGGCCCCGCCTCTTCGCTGATTGCTACTAGGTCCTCTCTCCCTGCCCCATGAGCTCTATCATACCTCGCCTTAAAACTATGTATGGTTCCTGCCTCCACCACATCACTTTCTAGGCTATTCCATGGCCTGACTACTCTATTACTGAAGAAATACTTCCTAACATCCCTTTGATTCATCTGAGTCTTCAACTTCCAATTGTGACCTTCCTCTTTGTATTGGACTGATGAAGCCACTGTGTGGCGAAACGTTTCCTGAATAAAGATTCCCATATGCTGCATAAGTGTCTCAATCTTCAACTTGTCGGTTTTTCAAACCATTCATCACATTGCTGTCTTGGTTTAAGGTTGCTGGTCACCATAACCCCCAAGTCCTTTTCGCAATCTGTATGGCTAAGTTCTACATCATTTAACTTACAAGTGCTAGGGTTATGGACACTCCCGAGCTTCAGAACCTTGCATTTATCTACATTGAACTGCATCTGCCAGAATATAGTTTGTTTAAATCCTCCTGAAGTTCCCTAACGTCTACGTTTGAATCAATTATCCTACCTATCTTTGTGTCATCGGCGAATTTACTCATATCACTAGTAATTCCTTCATCAAGATCATTGATATATATTATAAACAACAACGGGCCCAAGACTGATCCCTGTGGAACGCCACTTGTTACTGATCCCCACTCGGATTTAACCCCATTTATGGACACACTCTGCTTCCTGTCTGTGAGCCATGATTCGATCCACGAGAGCACTTTTCCCCCAATGCCATGAGCTTCCACTTTCTTTAACAGTCTTTCCCCTCAAGGAAGGTTCCTTGATGTTGGTGAGGGGCTCTTGATTTAGGGAATTGGATCTGTGCTCCAGTTCCCCGAATTAAGCCTGAATGCCTTCCACATCCCCCCCCCCAGGCGCTGTATAATCCTCCGGGTTTAGCGCTTCCCCCTTGATTATAATAATAATAATTTAACAGTCTTTGGTGCGGAACTCTATCAAAAGCCTTACTAAAATCTAAGTAAATAATATCAAATTCTTTATCGTGGTCTACAGCCTCAAAAGCTTTACTGAAGAAAGTTAATAAATTAGTTAGACAAGACCGGCCTCTTGTGAATCCATGCTGAGCATCATTAATCAAGCTATGCTTATCGAGATGGCTTCTTATAATCTCAGCTATAATTGACTCTAGTAATTTGCCTACAATTGAGGTCAGGCTTATTGGGCGGTAATTTGACGGTAAAGACTTGTCCCCTGTTTTAAAAATAGGAATTACATTAGCCATCTTCCACATATCAGACACTACACCTGTTTGAAGAGATAAATTAAAAATATTAGTTAATGGTTCACAGAGTTCCATTTTGCATTCCTTAAGAACCCTTGAAAAAACCTCATCAGGACCCGGTGACTTATTTTGCTCAGTCGGTCTAACTGCTTCACAACCATTTCACTAGTGACTGTTATGTTACATAATTTATCTTCTTCTGGCCCACTATAAAAATTAATTACTGGAATATTGTTAGTGTCTTCCTGTGTAAAAACCGAGAGAAAATAATTATTTAAAATCGAGCACATTTCATTCTCTTTGTCAGTAAGATGCCCATAGTTATTTTTAAGGGGACCTATCTTATCTCTGACTTTTGTTCTATATACCTGGAAAAAACTTTTTGGGTTAGTTTTAGAATCCCTAGCAACTTTAATTTCATAGTCCCTTTTAGCTTTTCTTATCCCCTTTTTAATGTCCCTCTTAATGTCAATATACTGATTCATAAGATGACACTCGCCTCTTTTGATACGCCTATAAATTCCTTTCTTATGCCCTAGTAGATATTTCAGCCTATTATTCATCCATTTTGGGTCATTTCTATTTGATCTAATTTCTTTATACGGGATAAACGTTCTTTGAGCCTCATGTATAGTGTTCAGAAAGCTGTCATATTGATAGCTCTCTTCGTTACCCCAGTCAACAGATGATAAGTGTTCTCTAAGCCCATCGTAATCTGCTAGGCGAAAATCTGGGACTGTTACTGAGTTATCCCTACTATCATACTTCCATTCAATGCTAAATGTAATTGATTTGTGGTCGCTAGCACCCAGTTCCTCTGAAACTTCTAAATTATTAACAAGGGATTCATTGTTTGCCAGAACTAAGTCAAGCAGGTTATTACCCCTTGTAGGTTCTGTCACAAACTGCTTCAAAAAACAATCATGAACTACTTCTAAGAAGTCGTATGATTCTAAATTCCCAGTCAAGAAATTCTAATCAATATGACTAAAGTTAAAGTCTCCTAGAATTACTACATTATCGTGCCTTGTGGCCCTAACAATTTCCTCCCATAGTAGTCTCCCTTGGTCCCTTTCTAAGTTTGGGGGACGGTATATCACACCTAAAATTAATTTATCATGCCACTCTGAAAATTCTATCCAAACAGACTCTGTATGTGTTACTTCAGACTTTGTAGATGAATGGTTCAGAGAACCGACATGTTGATAAATTTGACACATGTGCAACTCTTGGGTATCTTTATTGAGGAAACGTTTCGCCACACAGTGGCTTCATCAGTCCATACGTAGGAGAAACTTGAAGAACAGGAGGAGAATGAGGTAATCAGTCCCTCAACCTTGAGTCGATGTGTTCAGTCCATCAATCTTGAATAGAATACCTTAATACCTGTTCTTCAAGTTTCTCCTACGTATGGACTGATGAAGCCACTGTGTGGCGAAACGTTTCCTCAATAAAGATACCCAAGAGTTGCACATGTGTCTAATTTATCTACTTCAGACTTAATACCCGTTTTTATGCAACAGTTCAAGCGATCTCGGACATACAATGCCACCCCACCCCCCTAGTGAGGCCTTATTTAGATTATGCTGCTCAGTTTTGGTCCCCTTACTACAGGATGGATATAGACTCATTAGAGAACATACAGAGAAGAAAGACTAAAATGATTTACTATGTAAGGAACCTCCCGTATGAAGATAGACTCAAAGCCTTAAATCTCCACTCTCTGGAGAGGCGTAGAATGAGGGGAGATATCATTGAAGTGTATAAGTGGATGATGGGCATAAACAAGGGATATATTAATGAAGTACTGAGGGTGTCGAACCAGGTAAGAACCAGGAATAATGGATTTAAGTTGGATAAATTTAGATTTAGAAAGGACATAGGTAAGTACTGGTTTTCTAACAGAGTTGTAGATGCGTGGAACAGTCTTCCCAGTGGGGTGATAGAGGCTAGGACCTTGGGTAGCTTTAATGCTCATCATTGCCTTTGGAGGAGGGGCTTACCGTGACTCAGGGGACCAATTCTGGCGTTTCTTCACTTCCTCTACCTTTCTTAAATAGTAGCATCCCCACATATTTAGATACTTGCACTAGTTCCGTTTTCTGAATAGATTTACATGTTCTTTTATAGCACTAGACTTTGGTCTGTAGTGCCTGATATTCATGACAGGGATCATTTACATTTTCTTAACCTTTCATTCTTGCACCCGTCCCTTTAGTCGCTCTCGGTACGCTCAGCGAGCAGATTAGGCACTCTATGTATGTACCTCCTTTCCTGATGTTCCTCCTCCTTCGTCCTCTTCAGACGAGCTTTTGCAACTTTATTACCACTGTCCTTACTGCAACATCGATTGCAGTTCCAGAACATTAGGTCAGCATTGTCAAAAATGCATCCCCTGTTTGTCTCCTAACTGTTCTTTTGCTGTGATTCTGAAACAAGCTGCGAGTGGCCGCTACTGTTTCAACGGGCAAGAGACACTAAACATTGTAGTTGAAGATTGAGACACTTATGCTTTGTATTGGACTGATGAAGCCACTGTGTGGCGAAAAGTTTCTTCAATAAAGATTCCTATACGTTGCATGTATCTCAATCTTCAACTTGTCGGTTTTCAAAACAACTTATCACATCTGTCAGACACTGCAACATCATGGGATCTTGATACAAAGAATTCTTCAACACTTGTCCAACCTTTGGATGAAGACCTACTTACACTAGTGGATGGTTCTACTGTGATCCCGCCTCTTCCTGCTTCGACTCGCCTGACTACAGTATATAAGCCACTTCTCTGGCCCTATTCTGTACTTTCTACAAGAATGATGGACTAAACACATCGACTGCAGGCTGAGGGACTGAATACCTCAAACTCCTTCTCTCCTTACACCTTTCCGCTTTGTATTGGACTGATGAAACCACTGTGTGGCGCAACGTTTCTTCAATAAAGATTCCCATATGTTGCATAAGTGTCTTAATCTAGATAACATTAGTTCATAGACGAAGTTCCTTCAGATGAGACTCATATATGTGATGTCAAAAAAGATTCAAGGACCATAACCTGAAGAACTGGATTCAACTACAGTGCGAGGGAATAACATGAATGACCCTTGTCCGAACGAAAAAAAAGGAGACATCTCAATTTCAGAGTAAAAAAATGCGCCTTTACGGCTGACATAAGCAAAGCATTCCTAAGAGTGAATATACAGGTAGAGGACAGAGCTTACACCTGATTACTGTGGCCTTTAAATCTTAAAGCAAAATAATGTTGGCAATATGGACAAATGGAACAATTTGATTTGACTGCCTCGAATTTTCTCTCTGCGGAGTATGGAAAACGCTAAATATTTTCCGCTCTAATTGTATATAGTGATTTACTGTACTTGATTATGGGATAATTTATTGCGCAAAAATTGATTGCTAGATAAGACATATAGTGTACTTAGGAGGAACAATTACTCAAATTCATCCTCATCTATCATAAATAATCCAAAAATACTATAAACTTTAGTGTGTATTAGCATATATGTTACGGCGATTTTATAAAACTCCACATTTATGGAAAATGAAAACTTAGTTTTATTGCTGCCTTGTGCCTAAAAAAAATTATTGGCAAGTAAATTAATAACATTTGATAATACTTTTCATTTTTTTAGGCATCTCTGAAGGAAGACCATTAAAAGGGTGTCTGATTTGTTTTTTCTTATTCCAACTTTTCGATTTTATTTAGCTCATAACTCGAGAACGCCTCATCCAAACGGTTTCAAATTTTCAACGCATAAGTATGGTAATGAGGACTAGACTCTTAGAATAACTGACATGTTCACGTGCGCTATGACCAAAGTTATTGAGCCCATTCCAGGCATCCTGGAATGGCGCAGATAACTTCCCAAATCCTCAGAAGTGTCTCGTTAATACGACGACGACAGAGAGTGAGATGCAAGTGTGTAGCGACGACGACAGAGAGTGAGATGCAAGTGTGTAGCGACGACGGCAGAGAGTGAGATGCAAGTGTGTAGCGACGACGGCAGAGAGTGAGATGCAAGTGTGTAGCGACTACGGCAGAGAGTGAGATGCAAGTGTGTAGCGACGATGACAGAGAGTGAGATGCAAGTGTGTAGCTGCAAATTTTACAATTTTATGTCTAACATAGTGTGATATTTTAATTAGTGACTCACAGTATTAATGTATTTTGCCTCTCTCTGTATAATGTTTTCTGTCTGCCTGTACAGTATATCCTGCCTGCCTGTACAGTATATCCTGCCTGCTTGTACAGTATATCCTGCCTGCCTGTACAGTATATCCAGCCTGCCTGTACAGTATATCCAGCCTGCCTGTACAGTATATCCTGCCTGCCTGTACAGTATATCCAGCCTGCCTGTACAGTATATCCTGCCTGCCTGTACAGTATATCCTGCCTGCCTGTACAGTATATCCAGCGTGACTGTACAGTATATCCAGCCTGCCTGTACAGTATATCCTGCCTGCCTGTACAGTATATCCAGCCTGCCTGTACAGTATATCCTGCCTGCCTGTACAGTATATCCTGCCTGCCTGTACAGTATATCCAGCGTGACTGTACAGTATATCCAGCCTGCCTGTACAGTATATCCTGCCTGCCTGTACAGTATATCCTGCTTGCCTGTAGAGTATATCCAGCCTGCCTGTACAGTATATCCTGCCTGCCTGTACAGTATATCCTGCCTGCCTGTACAGTATATCCAGCCTGCCTGTACAGTATATCCAGCCTGCCAGTACAGCATATCCTGCCTGCCTGTACAGTATATCCTGCCTGCCTGTACAGTATATCCTGCCTGCCTGTACAGTATATCCTGCCTGCCTGTACAGTATATCCTGTCTGCCTGTACAGTATATCCTGCCTGCCTGTACAGTATATCCTGCCTGCCTGTACAGTATATCCTGTCTGCCTGTACAGTATATCCAGCCTGCCTGTACAGTATATCCTGTCTGCCTGTACAGTATATGCAGCCTGTCTGTACAGTATATCCTGCCTGCCTGTACAGTATATCCTGCCTGCCTGTACAGTATATCCTGCCTGCCTGTACAGTATATCCTGCCTGCCTGTACAGTATATCCTGCCTGCCTGTACAGTATATCCTGTCTGCCTGTACAGTATATCCTGCCTGCCTGTACAGTATATCCTGCCTGCCTGTACAGTATATCCTGCCTGCCTGTACAGTATATCCAGCCTGCCTGTACAGTATATCCTGCCTGCCTGTACAGTGTATCCTGCCTGCCTGTACAATATATCCAGCCTGCCTGTACAGTATATCTTGCCTGCCTGTGCAGTATATCCTGTCTGCCTGTACAGTATATCCTGTCTGCCTGTACAGTATATCCTGCCTGCCTGTACAGTATATCCTGCCTGCCTGTACAGTATATCCTGCCTGCCTGTACAGTATATCCTGCCTGCCTGTACAGTATATCCTGTCTGCCTGTACAGTATATCCTGCCTGCCTGTACAGTATATCCTGCCTGCCTGTACAGTATATCCTGCCTGCCTGTACAGTATATCCTGCCTGCCTGTACAGTATATCCTGTCTGCCTGTACAGTATATCCTGCCTGCCTGTACAGTATATCCTGCCTGCCTGTACAGTATATCCTGCCTGCCTGTACAGTATATCCAGCCTGCCTGTACAGTATATCCTGTCTGCCTGTACAGTATATGCAGCCTGCCTGTACAGTATATCCTGCCTGCCTGTACAGTATATCCTGCCTGCCTGTACAGTATATCCTGCCTGCCTGTACAGTATATCCTGCCTGCCTGTACAGTATATCCTGTCTGCCTGTACAGTATATCCTGCCTGCCTGTATAGTATATCCTGTCTGCCTGTACAGTATATCCTGCCTGCCTGTACAGTATATCCTGCCTGCCTGTACAGTATATCCAGCCTGCCTGTACAGTATATCCTGCCTGCCTGTACAGTGTATCCTGCCTGCCTGTACAATATATCCAGCCTGCCTGTACAGTATATCTTGCCTGCCTGTGGAGTATATCCTGTCTGCCTGTACAGTATATCCTGTCTGCCTGTACAGTATATCCTGCCTGCCTGTACAGTATATCCTGTCTGCCTGTACAGTATATCCTGTCTGCCTGTACAGTATATCCTGTCTGCCTGTTCAGTATATCCTGTCTGCCTGTACCGTATATCCTGCCTGCCTGTACAGTATATCCTGCCTGCCTGTACAGTATATCCTGCCTGCCTGTACAATATATCCAGCCTGCCTGTACAGTATATCTTGCCTGCCTGTGCAGTATATCCTGTCTGCCTGTAGAGTATATCCTGTCTGCCTGTACAGTATATCCTGTCTGCCTGTGCAGTATATCCTGTGTGCCTATACAGTATATCCTGTGTGCCTGTACAGTATATCCTGTCTGCCTGTACAGCATATCCTGTCTGCCTGTACAGTATATCCTGTCTGCCTGTACAGTATATCATGTCTGCCTGTATAGCATATCATGTCTGCCTGTATAGTATATCCTGTCTGCCTGTACAATATGTCCTGTCTGCCTGTACAGTATATCCTGTCTGCCTGTACAGTATATCCTGTCTGCCTGTATAGTATATCCTGTCTGCCTGTACAGTATACCCTGTCTGCCTGTACAGTATATCCAGCCTGCCTGTACAGTATATCCTGCCTGCCTGTACAGTATATCCTGCCTGCCTGTACAATATATCCAGCCTGCCTGTACAGTATATCTTGCCTGCCTGTGCAGTATATCCTGTCTGCCTGTACAGTATATCCTGTCTGCCTGTACAGTATATCCTGTCTACCTGTACAGTATATCCTGTCTGCCTGTACAGTATATCCTGTGTGCCTGTACAGTATATCCTGTCTGCCTGTACAACATATCCTGTCTGTCTGTAAAGTATATCCTGTCTGCCTGTACAGTATATCATGTCTGCCTGTATAGCATATCATGTCTGCCTGTACAGTATATCCTGTCTGCCTGTACAATGTGTCCTGTCTGCCTGTACAGTATATCCTGTCTGCCTGTACAGTATATCCTGTCTGCCTGTATAGTATATCCTGTCTGCCTGTACAGTATACCCTGTCTGCCTGTACAGTATATCCTGTCTGCCTGTACAGTATATCCTGTCTGCCTGTACAGTATATCCTGTCTGCCTGTACAGTATATCCTGTCTGCCTGTACAGTATATCCTGTCTGCCTGTACAGTATATCCTGTCTGCCTGTACAGTATATCCTGTCTGCCTGTACAGTATATCCTGTCTGCCTGTACAGTATATCCTGTCTGCCTGTACAGTATATCCTGTCTGCCTGTATAATATATCCTGTCTATCTTCTCAGAGACATGGTCAATCCTCGACTTCAAATGAAGCTTTTGTCGTTTACTCTCGAAATGTTAATGTTCTTAAAAAAATATTTTAATAAAATGTAAATCGCAAATATATTACAAATTATGTGTTAATAAAAATAATGAAAGAGATAAGGAATTATTGTTTTAAGTCGACGCTTTGTGTTGCCTCTGCAGTGTGGCGTCTCCTGTAGGGAACACCCACGTGATCTCTCACACTCATATTTCCCGTTTTTAGGACGACTTGCAACATGGTTACCATGAAGTAAGCATTAATTCACGTCCGGTAGAGTTGGCGGCGTGTCTTGTGGTCGACTACTGGTTATTATTTTGGAGGATAGTGTTGTAAATTGTAGAGATACTGCGTGGCGCTTCTTGGCTGGAAGTTCTCCTCCAGGAAGGTTCCTTCAGGCTGATCTCCAGGAGCTGCATGACCCCCCTACGGGTTTAGCGCTTCCACATGAATATAATAAATAAATAAATCTTTTACGCTGATGATGAGGAAGTGCTCTTGTGTCAAGAAATTGGACTTGCCGTGTTCCTTGGATTGAACCTGAGTGTTCTCCATCCCCCCCCCCCAGCAGGTTCAGCACTGCTCTAAATTTAATGATAGTTGGCTTGAAGTTCGCCCTGGCAGTTACAATCCAGTATTATTATATTTAGGAGGGGAGTACTAAACCGGTAGGGGTTATAGAGTCCGTGGACTAGGAGGCATTCCGGTTTAATCCAAGGTAGAAGAGCAGGTCCAATTCCTTGGACCCACTTCAGTAACGAGTGGTATTGAGATAAGTAATTACAAGTGTAATTCCAAGGCTAGGAATTCTAAGTCACTTTGAGATAAGTTTTTAAGCGAGTCGGAACTTTGCAAAATTTCAATATTTTTTTTCTTCCTAATATTGACTACCTGGATTCTCCGTGAATATAATAATGTTACTTTATTAACATTAAGGGTTTGATGTTAACAACAGTAGAACAAACTACTGTAATATTGATGTTCTGGATCAAGCCAAATCGATTGGTATTATATTAAAAAAATTAATTCATCTCTGCATTCGTATATTAAATTTATATAATTTATATACAATGGATTCACTGTTAGAATTTCATATATCTCATCATTAACAATGATTATACTTACTCTTTCCTGGACTTATCTTTAGACTCCAAATGAGTTGACCTCTCCCCCCTCATAGGAAGGGCCATGGTGCTGATGAAAGGCACTTGATCCAAGAAATTGGACATAATCTTCACTTCCTTGGATCAGACCTGATTACCTCTCATTCTCCAGGTGATGTATGGCCCACACGGGTTTAGCGCTCATAATATAATGTATGACCTATACGAGTTTAGCGCTTACCCAAAATATATAAGGACAATTTAAAGATAGATTTTCTATGTAATCCAGGAGCATTCTAGTGTGTAGCCTTGTCTGACTACACTTTACATCGCTTACGATTGAGCTCCATAAATGCTAAACTGTTTTAAAGGTACTGTACTTACAGTCTGTGGGTAAAAATAATATTTATTGTTCATGGCATGTATTGGATGAGGATACTTACTACTAGGTACAAGCTGTGTCTCGAGCCACAGCTTGTTGGCATCACTATAGCATTTACAGCTACTTTAGCCTTAGTCTAGTAGTGACATGTGTATTCCAGGGATCTTGTGACTATACTTTTTTTTAGTGACTCGGTTCATTATGATAAGGGATTTAAAAGTTTGTATCCTCCCTCTTCATCTTTCTTCAGATTCATTTGTAAGCTATTTTTTTAAGTTTATAAATTTGTCTTATAACTCAAAATTATATTAGCGTGGTTATGACTCCAGTCATGTTATGCCTTGGTAGAGCACATACATATTTGTATTAGGAAAAGAATATAAATTTTATATACTGAGTGCTGAAGAAAGTTAATTAGAAAGTTATCATATTTCACTTAGCATTCCTCTTCAATTCGACAATAAAAATTATTTTCATAAATACCATTTAACCAGTATACCGTAATTATAAGTGTTTACATATTTTCTTTTGTAAATTAAAGTGTCTTTCTTGTATTATCCAGTTCGATTAGAAACTGGATAAAGTACCTGCATTTCTCTTTTTTTTTAATTGCCGCAAATTAAAGAACGAGTACTGTAAAGATACTTTTTTAATTTGACATTTGATCCAGTAGATGTAATAGTTAAATACTAGTGTGAGCAGTAGTTTCACTCGAATCTGTTTAAGAAGCTGTAGTCGTTATTCCACTCTTTGAACTGCAAGACACGACAGGAGAGTACACGTAAGACCATAGTGGGGTGAGCGGGGAAGAGGAGATAGTGGAAAAGTAGGCTGGTGAGAGGAAGGTTATGGAAAAGTAGGCTGGTGAGAGGAAGGTTATGAGTGGAAAGGATAGTACCAGGGCTTAACCCAGTAGCTAATCTTTGAACTGCAGTTCGTAAATGTTTGTTATGTAGATTACGCCTAAGTAACAAGGCGGGTAATAATATACAGGGTTGCAAGTTTTTTTTTTTTTTTATATATATATATATACACCATTATGAGTTCAGTTTGTAAAAACATTTGTATTTTTTTTTTAAATTTGTTTGATAAAAAAGATACATAAAAGTACAATGATTTTATTGAATGCCTGTCAGCAAATATGACAGGCTAAAACACTGGTTGTCTAGTGCTGGAACTTCCCTTGTATAATCCTACCCTAGCTTTTGAGGGACAGTAAAACACCTGAGGTTGGTATTGTGGTTTAGTCACTATTGAGATCCAGTTTTTTTTTTTTTTTTTTTTTTTCATTTTTTAAACAGATAAGTGAACTATAGATATGTTGATATAAATCCATATGTATTCATTTTAGCCCTTTGGGGCCTAGTTCCTGGGCCTTTTGTGTATCCATATGCTCTTGCGCTACTATCCACAGGATGGATATGGGGTGCACAATAAACTAGCCACTTCGGTGGCAAAATCTAATCTAGCTGCAGCCAGTGGCGTGCAGAGGTCTGGTGATGCCCGGGGCCAACTCATTGATTGTATGCCCCAAAGACTCGAGTATAAGGCTTAGTATGTACTGAGAAATATTATGAGAAAGGGAGATATTTTGAATATGTAAACACAGATGAAACATGAAATAAACACTTTATTCGATTTAAATATAAATCAACCAAATTTATTAAGTTATTTTCCCCAAATGATACCTCTTGTCAGAAAACACTTGAACTACTTCACTTTTTACATCAGCTGTGAGAAATTCTTTTTCAGTGCTTATTAAAGCCAGGTTGGTCAGTCGTTCCTGTGACAGTCAAGACCTCAGATATATTTTTATTAATTTCAATTTTGAAACTGACCTTTCACAACTTGCGACTGAAAATGCGATTGTAAGAGTAATCTGTATGAAACACAGCGTCGGAGAGACATCCCTCCCATACTGCAGTAAAGACTCCAGAGCATCTTTAGGATCAGGGGGAATTCTATTCCCTCCAACTCGAAGGAGCATTACCAAATCAATAATTTTGTCATGTAACTGAATGGCTGCCACATCATTATCATAATTTGCAAAGTCTGAACATTCCTTTTTTAATTTCTTTCTTGTTCATCTTCAATTCGGGGGCACCATTTTCTCTGGGCAGAAAGGGTACACAATGTTAAAGGAATAAAGGGCTAACCACTGCCCCTGTAGTGCGGTGAGCCTCCAAAAATTTATTTATAACTGCTGAAATTTCAAAATCACTATCTTATTTCCCTCTCCAATTGGATGCCCCCCATCCTCTGCCCACCACTGGCTGCAGCTAACCTTCCATGCTAGCTTAAGCCAGCCATAAATATCTTACTAATTTCTAGTCCATCATCAATACCATATAGATTTTTCTGGTCAACAGAGTGAAGCACAATTTTCAAGTTGGAGGAATATCCCACATAATTCCACATTACCAGTAGGGAGACATGCATCTTAGATACTTGGCAAATTTTGCTATACAAACTGCAGCATCCTGTAACCCGTTGCTGACTCAATATTAATTTGTATGTTCTGTTTGTTATCTTGTGATTTATTGCCTATAGACACTGGAACCAGACTAAAATTTGTTCCTTTATAATCATGGATGGAAACTGATTGATTTTAATAATAAAAAAATATTAATTATGAAGGGCTCACATTATAATAGGGATTCAGTTTTGACCACCCACTGACTAATGTTAAAATATTGTATCTGATAAGTCACGATATATACTGAAGAGGGCGAGATATTTTTTCTGTATTTACTGTATATCCTGATATTTTTATTTTACTGTTTAAATGTATCAAAAAAAGTATGTATGCGGTTTTGTACTTTTTTAACATAAGTACAGGTATATATACTAATATCAGAGTAATAGTCTTAGGAATGATTTACCTTGTACAATCATTAAAATATTTATTGAAAGTGCGGAATTCCCCAAATTTTAGAAATTGCAGGATGTCAGGTATATGAGCTTGATATTTTTTGCAGGGTGATCTTGTGTTTAGCAGCCGCTTGTCTGACTGCACAAAATTGGTTGGTTTCTAGTGAAGGCAATGTAACAGCAATGAACACAACCACTACTGGCCCAACATTGAAGTTAATGGACATTTTTAAAAGAATTCACTTGAAGCTAGAAAGTATCTTCAACAGGTGAGTTTAGGATTTTGAGGCAGTAATTGGAAAATATATTGATACAGTATTGGTGAAAAAAAGAGGGCAACCCTTTCCCAAGATTCTGGTTATGACTGAGCTCATATGTTCCAATACTTGGTTTCAAACATGATCACTCGTAGAAACTGCTAGACACTACTGCTAGTTAAGCAGTAATGAGTTGGGAAGCTGATTTTGCTGTGGCCAAACTGAAAAATTCTTATGCTTTTGTTTTCTTACTTAACGAGGATGTGTTGTAAATCCAAATATACATGTATCTCACATCAGTCAGTGCAAAGTTAAAAAGTTGAGTATACCTAAATGTGGAGCGGGATTAGGTGTTTTATCCACCTTTTTATTAAAATTAATGTTTTACTGTGCCTTGTAGCAGCCTCGCTCCTGAATATTGTTAACCGTGTTTCCCATTGGGCTACAACTTATGGGTTTAAATTTTCTAGTGCTAAAACACACCAAATTACTTTCATCAAACGTTCAGCCGTCCCTGATACTCCATTGTACCTGTATGGCTCGCGTATCCCTGAACGTGATACTGTCAGGTTTCTATGCCTACTGTTTGATCGCCGGTTGTCTTGGAAACTTGTCATGATTGTGACCAGAACTACCTAGAGTTCATTATCTTTGTAACTTGCTCAGCTATCATAACTTTGGGGCCCAGTCCCTGGATTCATTATGTAGCTTTGTAATCTTTTGACTACCGCCCACAGGATGGATATGGGGTGCATAATAAACATATTAAACTAAGTCTTGGAAACCTCACATTACCTTCCTGAAAGCAACTTGCCATAGCCTGCTGAACCTCCTTAAAACCCTCTCACATCTTTCATGGAGGGGGATCGTCGAACTCCTTCGACTGCATTCAGCCCAAATTTTATCGAAGCTAGATTATGGTAGCCAGATATAGCCTGCGGCCTCTCCTGCAACTCTTTCTAAACTTGATCCCATCCATTATCAGGGATTACATTTATGTCTAAGTGCTTTTCGCTCCTCACTTGTCGAGAGCTTTGTGCAGAAGCAAATGTTCCATCCTTGAACGATCGTCGTGATTCTCATTGCCTCTATTTTGTTCGCTCTCGTGACCTTCACGATTCTTCCACATACAGGACAGTAACTGACATTAGCAGAGGTCCATCATTTGTTCGCCGCCCCTGTTTACTCTGTCCCTTTTCTCTTCGTCTTCACTTGCCCCCTTTATATGTTCACTTAGCTTCTGACTTCACACTCCCCTTGAGGGGCTCCAACAGTTCGTATCTGTTTTTCCCCACTGCCATGCTCGAAAGCCCAATTTTTTCTTAACCACTTCCGGTCTCATTCTCATGCCGTCGCAGTGTACACTGACGGTTCTGAATCTTCTGATGGTGCGCAAGAAAGGTATAAAATACCGACAATATGAGAGTTGAGACACATGTGCAACATCTGGATATCTTCATTGTAGACGTTTCGCCATCCAGTGGCTTTATCAATACAGATTCAAGGACATAATTGGAAGACAGTAGAACTATATACAAAAGATGAGGTAATCAGTCCCTCAGCCAAGGCTGAGGGACTGATTACCTCATCTAGGGACTGATTACCTCATCTTTTGTATATAGCTCTACTGTCTTCCAATTATGTCCTTGAATCTGTATTGATAAAGCCACTGGATGGCGAAACGTCTACAATAAAGATATCCAGATGTTGCACATGTGTCTCAACTCATCTTCTGATGGTGTCGGGTTTGCAGCAGTATTCCCGGACAGCGTAGTGCGAGAGCATTTATTAGACTCGGCTAGCATTTTCACTGCTGAATTATGTGCAGTTCTCATTGCAGTTATCCATATTGCATCTATGCCTACCTCGACATTTGTAGTAGACTCAGACTTCCATAGTGCTTTGTAAGCTATTCAGAAATTTGCTTCACCTCATCCCCTAGTTCTTCGTATACAACTTTGGTTACACTGCATTTCCAGCAAAAACAAAGATGTTGTTTTCTGTTGGGTCCCTGATCGTGTGGATATTCAGGGCAGTGAGCAGGCAGTGTGTGCTTGCACGGTCCACAGTACATGATCTCCCAATTTCACAGAGGTCTTCCATTCTCAGATTATTTTTTTGTAATCTCTAGCCGTCTTCGCAACCGTTGTTAACGACATTAGTCCAATATGACTCATAAATTACATTCTATCAAACCAAGTTTAGGTCTCAGGCCTTCTTACCATCGATGCCGAGGTTGGGAGACTACACTGCTATCTTCGGATCGGGCACACCCGTCACACTCATGGGTATCACATGGAGAGGTGCCCTGGCCCACTCTTGAGAATTGTCAGGTTCCAATTTTGGTTTGTCATATTCTACCTCCACTCTTACTCTATGGAAACATAAACACATATGCAGTTTAATGTGATCCTTTATTGACAACGTTTCACCCACACAGTGGGCTTTTTCAAGTCACACACAGATCTACCTGGGGTGGAAGGTACGGGAGTATTTATAGTCATGTTCAGAATGTTGAGGTCAGGTGGAGAATGCCGCATCTTCGACTGTCACCTGGCTCCGTTATGTTGACGACATTCTCCTCAACTCCCAGGCGCTTCAACGTTCAAGCTCTCCAAGACAAGCTCAACCAGGTCGAGCCCTCAATCCAGTTCACACTTGAAGAAGAAGTCGACAACACTCTTCCTTTCCTTGATGTTCTCCTCTGCAAAACTGACCATGAACTTCGTTTTAAAGTCTATCGAAAACCAACCAACCAAAACGATCTTCTCCACTTCTACTCTCACCACGACACCAAAACTAAACGTGGTGTAATTATAGGCTTCTTCCTGCGTGCACTCAGAATCTGCAGCAATGAGTTCCTTGAGGAAGAATGCACTATAATTGAACAAATATTTTCTAAACTCCACTATCCTCGTCACTTCATCAGAGACTGCAGACGGCGGGCATTAAACATCTTCAACACACCCAGAGAAGACACTGCCGAGAAGAGATACATAGTCCTCCCCACCAACTCCATTGCCAAACATATTTCCAACATCTTTTCCAATACATCATTCCAAGTATCTACCTCACAACCACGACCATCAAGGACATCACCAGTAGTAGACAGGACAAGCTTCCATCCTCTGCAGGGGTATACATAATCCCTTGTAATGACCAACAAATTATATGTGGGCGAAACATCAAGAGACCTCCAAACACGTATTTCAGAACACCAATATGCAAGCAGGACTGCGATACAAGGAATGCCTGTGTACAACATCGCAATTCACACAACCATTTAATTAACTACAGAAACTCAAGACTTATCGCCACAGAAGACAACACTCAATACCGAAGAATCCTGGAATCGCTTATCTCTATAACCAACAATTTCAACCAGAACAACGGCTTCTATAACATAGCTGAACCACTCGCCAAGAAACTTCTTCATCGCTATCCCACATAAGAACATAGAACACTGCAGAAGGTCTACTCACAACTTGTTCAATACCCCTGCCAAGCTACCCAAGACTCTATAACCCCACCCGGTAGATCATCAGATGCGGCATTCTCCACCTGACCTCAACATTCTGAACATGACTATAAATACTCCTGTACCTTCCACCCCAGGTAGATCTGTGTGTGACTTGAAAAAGCCCACTGTGTGGGTGAAACGTTGTCAATAAAGGATCACATTAAACCGCATATGTGTTTGTTTCCATTGTGTCGGTATTTTATACCATTTATTTTCACTCTTACTCTATCTTCCCTCTTTGTTGACGGTCCCACTTTTGACACAGACTCCCTCTTTGACTTCTTGACAGCAACCGATTTATTGCACAAACTTCGATAATATTTCCTTTAACACTCCTCACATCCCTTCCTGACTCTGCCTATGTTGTCCTCTCCACCCTTGCCTATCCATTGATCCTGCATCCCTCCTTGCCCTGTAGCGCTGTTTGACCCTAGTAGGTTTAGCACTCTTATAATAATAATAATAATAATAATGTATTGTACTGTATTACATAAAATTGAGAAGATGAGGATGCGTCTGATGTTCACCCATGAAAACCTGGTTTAGGTTTACCTTAATTAGCTCAAACTGGTTTCTTCTACTGCATAATATGAAAACTAGTTAAGGCTACATGTTTGGATTAATTTAATGCATATTTTAACCCTTAAATTCCAGCAGACGTAGAAATAAAGATTTGTGTGTGGCAAAATTTTTATTTTTTTTGTATGAAAGCCTATTTTCTAAATTGAATAACGAAAGGAAAACTGAACTCGAAAGGATACTTAAAAATTTTTTGGGTTGAAATTGGCAAACATCGCCATAAATATGCTTCATAGTACTTCGGGTATTTTTCTAATTTATTTGCTCTTATTTTTTTAATCAGTGTTGAACATTATATACACTATTAGGATAATGGGTGTTTCAAGATGTTTTAATACTTGAAACCTGTGGAAATGCATAGCACTAAATAACCTTAATTGCAATATTCACTATATTTTTTTCTTATATCTAATGGTTGGTTTTGTCTTCTAACACTGTACTAAAAAATATTATATTACAATTGTTTCAAGGTGTAATACTTCTTGAAACATGGAAATGAGCCACACTGACTTGATTGAATTATTCTAGGTTGAAGCCATATAGTGTGTTTTGGACTGAATTTCATAGAAATATTAAACTAAAAACCGTGGTTTGTTTTTAAATTAGATTTTGCCACCGAAGTGGCTAGTTTATTGTTTGTTTGCACTCATTACGATTTTCTGAGGCACATTTAAAGGTGTGCGTTGTATGTCAGACACAGATTAAAGGTTAAGTAATCAGGTGTATTTATATACAGCATTTTTAAGAAATTGTTTATTAATTTTGTTTTGGTTGCAGATCTGAAAATGCAGGTTTAGTAAAAGAACATGCACCCTTGAAACCTGATAAAGTTGTAGAACCAGAAGAGAAGTGCTCCGTAAAACCTGAAGTCAAAGTCTTCAAACCGGATAAAACGGTCCCTTCAAAGCCAGATGAAAAAGTCCCCTCAAAATCAGATGAAAAGGTCCCATCAAACCCGGATGAAAAGGTCTCAAGACCGGATGAAAAGGTCCCATCAAACCCGGATGAAAAGGTACCATCAAACCCGGATGAAAAGGTCTCAAAACCGGCTGAAAAGGCTCCATCAGACCCGATTGAAAAAGGCTCCTTAAAGCCTGATGATAAATCACCGTTAGAAACAGATGAAAAAACCATTTTGAAAGATGATGGAAAATTTGCCTTGGTACGTAATGAAAGAGTCCCTTTGGATCATTTTGACTCTGTAAATGATGAAGGATATCCTAAATGGTTGGATAAGGACATCCTTGGTTGTAAGAACAAAAGAGACGAATCAGGCTTCTTTGATTATAGCAATGATGGTGATTATTCCCCAGTAACCTTAGATGATAACTCTGCTTTTGGTGATAGTGACACATTCCCTAAGAATAAAGATATGGAAACATTCTTCAAAGATTATTTGAATGATTTAAGGGATTCTGTTTCATCGGGAATTTTGAGTGATGAGAGCGATTCTACTTCAACAGGAATTTTGAATGAAGAGAGCGATTCTTCAACGGGAATTTTGAATGAAGAGAGCGATTCTTCAACAGGAATTTTGAATGAAGAGAGCGATTCTTCAACGGGAATTTTGAATGAAGAGAGCGATTCTTCAACAGGAATTTTGAATGAAGAAAGCGATTCTTCAACAGGAATTTTGAATGAAGAGAGCGATTCTTCAACGGGAATTTTGAATGAAGAAAGCGATTCTTCAACAGGAATTTTGAATGAAGAGAGCGATTCTGCAACAGGAATTTTGAATGATGAGAGTGATTCTACAACAGGAATTTTAAATGAGGAAAGTGATTTTACAACAGGAATTTTGAATGAGGAAAGTGATTCCACTTCAGATGTAATTTTGAACGAGAATTATTTTGAGAGTGAAGAGGACAGCGAATCTCTGAATGAGACTGAATATGAGACGTCTGAGCTTGAGAGCGTTAGTAGTAATAAGACTTCACCTATCCTCCCTGATAAGAATACTTTTACTTCCTCAAATGTCACTATGATTCTCCCTAAAAATGACACAGTTAGCAACATAACTGAGCGAAACAAGAATGCCTCATCCTTGGTAAGTAGTGTGAATCCCTCATCTATTGCAAACACCACAACACAAAACAAGAATGCCTCATCTTTTGCAAACACCACAATACAAAACAAGAATGCCTCATCTTTTGCAAATACCACAACGCAAAACAAGAATGCCTCATCTTTTGCAAATACCACAACGCAAAACAAGAATGCCTCACCTTTTGCAAATATCACAGCACAGAACAAGAAGGCCTCATCTTTTGCAAATGCCACAACACAAAACAAAAATACCACATCTTTTGCAAATGCTACAACGCAAAACAAAAATGCCACATCACAAAACAAGAATACCTCATCCTTGTCAAGTAGTGTGAATGCCTCATCTTTAGTTAGTGCAAATGTTAGTAAGAAAGCCAGCCCATCCTCAGTTAGTGGTAAGAACAATACATCTGTTAATGGGAGCATGGATAAAAATGTACCACATAGTTCGGGCAGTGGCAAGAGAAATGACACTTCACCTTTGGCTGATAGTACAAGTGGTGGGGCTGAGGAGGATTCTGCTATTGTCTACAGTGATGTTGATGAATACGAAAGTGTTTTTAGTGATGATGACTGAAACTATTTACATTGATAATAAAGATGATCATAGAAATTATGATAGTGTCAGTTGAGAATGACGGGTACAAATCTTCTAAAGTGGGAATGAAGATTGATTGCATTAATTTTCGGTGGCATGAAACTTGGTTATAACAGGATGTATTTTGAGTAGTGTTTTATATCATATTAAACAGTACTGTTTGTTATTTTGCAGTGAGGTAAAATATATGTATTTTTCTTTAGCAGTATTTTTCTTTAATAATGTTTTGAATCATGCTAAACAGTTTATGCAGTATTATTTACAAACTGATATTTCGTTATGAGGTAAAATTAATATTTTTCTTTCTTAAAATGTTTTTTTTCTATCAAAAGATAATAAACTGTATATAAATTATTAACTTAAGTTTGTTTTCACCTGCATAGAGAAATACTGTTGTGTAGCTGATGGGTATCTAGATGGGTGGCGATCTTGCTTCCTAGAACCCTTTCAGTAATTTTTATATGGAACGTTAGCGCTATCGGTCTGTAGTTCTTTGCTATTGCTTTACTGCCCCCTTTATGGAGTGGAGCTATGTCTTGTTTTTAGCAGCTATGGGACGACCCCTGTTCCCATGCTCCCTCTCCATAAGATGTTGAAAGCACATGATAGGGGCTTCTTGCGGTTCTTGATGCACATGGAGTTTCATGAGTCTGGGCCTGGGGCCCCCTCAAGGAAGGTTCCTTGATGTTGGTGAGGGGCTCTTGATTTAGGGAATTGGATCTGTGCTCCAGTTCCCCGAATTAAGCCTGAATGCCTTCCATATCCCCCCTCCCCAGGCGCTGTATAATCCTCCGGGTTTAGCGCTTCCCCCTTGATTATAATAATAATATTAATGGGCCTGGGGCAGAGTGCATGGGCATGTCATTTATCGCCATTTCGAAGTAATTTGGCGTCATGATAATATCAGATAGGTTTAGAGTCTACCGAGTTCTATGTCTCATAAAATATTCATTTAGGTCATCGGCTCTCAGTCTGGTTAGCGGCTTGCTAAAAACCGAGTAATATTGCGACTTGCGTAGCTCACTCATTTCCTTGCTGTCATCTGTGTAGGACCCATTTCGTTTAAGTTGGGACCCAATACTGGATGTTGTTCTCGACTTTGATTTGGCATAAGAACTGCGAGAAGCCCCTATTATGCGCTTTTAACATCTATGGAGAGGGAGCATGGGCACAGGAGTCGTCCCACAGCTGTTAAAAACAACAGACATAGCCCCACTCCACAAAGGGGGCAGTAAAGCAATATCAAAGAACTACAGACCTATAGTGCTAACGTCCCATATTATAAAAATCTTTGAAAAGGTTCTAAGAAGCAAGATCGCCACCCATCTAGATATCCATCAGTTTCACAACCCAAGGCAGCATGGGTTTAGAGCAGGTGGCACCTGTCTGTCCCAAATACTGGACCACTATGACAAGGTCCTGGATGCTCTAGAAGACAAACAGAATGCAGATGCAATATACACAGACTTTGAAAAAGTCTGACTAGTGTGACTATGATGTAATGGTGCACAAAATGCGTGATAAAGGAATAACAGGAAAAGTTGGTAGATGGATCTATAATTTCCTAACAAATAGAACACAAGACTAGTAGTAAACAGAGTAAAGTCTGACGTGGCTACGGTGAAAAGCTCTGTTCCACAAGGCACAGTACTTGCTCCCATCCTGTTCCTCATCCTCATATCTGAAATAGACAGGGATGTAAGCCATAGCATCGTATCTTCCTTTGCAGATGACACCTAAATTTGCATGACAGTGTCCTCCATTGAAGACACCGCAAGTCTCCAGGCGGACATCAACCAAATCTTTAAATGGGCTGCAGAAAACAATGTGAAGTTCAATGATGAGAAATTCCAATTACTCCGATATGGAAAACGTAAGGAAATTAAAACTACATCTGAGTATAAAACAAATTCCAACCACACAATAGAGCGAAAAACTAATGTAAAAGACCTGGGAGTGATCATGTTAGAGGATCTCACCTTCAAAGACCATAACATTGTATCAATCGCATCTTCTGGAAAAATGACAGGATGGATAATGAGAACCTTCAAAACTAGGGATGCCAAGCCCATGATGACACTTCTCAGGTCGCTTGTTCTATCTAGGCTGGAATATTGCTGCACACTAACAGCACTTTTCAAGACAAGTGAAACTGCTGACCTAGAAAATAAACAGAGAACTTTCATGGCACACAACTGTGATAAAACATCTCAATTACTGGGAACGCTTAAGGTTCCTCAACCTGTACTCCCTAGAACGTAGGTGGGAAAGATACATGATTATATACACTTGGAAAATTCTAGAGGGATTAGTACCAAACTGCTGTGCGACGTGCAGTACATGACGTACCAGTTCCATATAAAGGTATTCCATTCTCTGACTATTTAGTTGTAATCTCGACCCACCTTTGCAACCGTTGGCAACGACGTTGGTCTGATATAACTTCAGATTACATTTGTCAAACCAAGTTTGGGTTTCTGACCTTGTCATCGATACCGAGGTTGGGAGACAACACTCTCGTCTTTGCATGGGACACACTCGTCTAACTCATGGGTATCATGGAGAGGCATCCTGTTCCACTTTGTGAGAATTGTCTAGCTCCTGTTTCAATTTCCCTTGTTCTATTGGACTGTCCTCTCTATCAAAGTAAGTAAGTTTATTCAGGTATACACAAATACAGTTACATAGAATTATCATACATAGCAGCATATGTGTAGAGAACCTAGGATAACCCAAAAAAGTCAGACAGAGTGACTTATTTCCATTGGGGTCCCTTTACCTTATTATTATAATATAAAGGTTATAATATTTTCTTATTTTTCTATAATGAGGATAACATCTTATTATCATACTAAAAGACTATCTACTACACGAGGGTCATTAAGACTATCTACAATACGAAGGTCAATTACTAGGAATAAGGTAAAATTTACACGTATGTTAGCTAAAAAATAGAAAATCATTCCCCTCCCTTTCTGTAGCTACATTCATCAGACACCTTTTGGCACTCTTCTTGAACTGGTTCATGCTATGACTGGCTTTGGCATGTGCAGGCAGTCTATTTCATTCCTTTATTGCTGTACAATAAAAGGTGTTTGAAGCCTGGCCAATGACTGTGGGTACTACAAAGTTGTGCTCTCTCCCCCTAGTACTATGATTGCTTTGGTTCCCAACCTTGACAAAATTGACAGCAAGATATTCTAGACACTGTGAGCAATTTTATAAACATGATTTAGCTTCAGTTGTTTTACTCTGTCTTCAACATTCAGCATATCCAACTGCTGTAATTCATCTTGGTCTACATGTTCTCTTGGTCCCAGCCCCAGGATGAATCTTACGATTTTGTTTTGGGTGATTTGCAGTCTATCTTTCAGTTTTTTTTTGTCAAGGCAGAGTACCATGAAGAGCAAGCGTAATCCATATGGCATTGTATAAGGGCTAGCGTAATCCATATGGCATTGTATAAGGGCTAGACATAGGGTCCTGCGAGCTCCAGTAGATAGACACTGTGTTGTCTATACAGGAACTTCAGTCTGGCATTCGTTTTCTTTACTACACCGTTCCCTATCAATTCTCCTGACATGCATGGGTCAAAGGGGATTCCCAGATATTTTACTGATGAAACCAAAGTGATGGGCTCCCCATTACACTGGACATTAAAATTATTTACCCTTCTCAGTTTATGTTTCGTGCCAAAGAGAATGGCTTCAGTTTTCCCGAGGTGTAATGATAGTTTGTTGTCTACTAACCATTTGCTGCAGGACTCCAGTTCCAGTGTTAAAACATTAGCTATATCTTGTGGGGCTTTACCTGACACTAACAGGGCACTGTCATCTGCATACAGTAGGAGTTTGCACTTAACACTGATATGCATGTCATTGACATAACATAAGAATAATAAGGGACCTAGAATACTACTTTGGGGAACTCCACATGCTATCGGCAGGGGTTCTGATTCCGTTTTGTTGATTTTGACAATGTGTCTCCTGTTGCTAAGGTAGGACTTAAACCAGTCTACAGAACCTATACCGATAGCTTGAAGTTTCTTACATAATATATTGTGGTTGGCAGTATCGAAGGCATTTTGCAGGTCTAAGGTTACCATGCCTATGAGGTTCCCCTTTGACATTTCAGTTCTCAGGTAATCCATCAGATTAATTAGGGAGGTGTCGGTTAAGTAAGATCTTCTAAAGCCCGACTGATAGCTATGGAGAATGTTGTTGTCATTAAGGTACTTAACTACTTGGGAGTACACCGCCCTCTCTAGAATTTTGGATATTATACTGAGTATACTAACAGGCCTATGGTTGCTTACATCAGACCTACTATTTTTCTTGAAGATAGGAGTAACTCTGGCCTCCTTGAACCCATCCGGTACGGTATTAGTGGTGACTGATAGATTTATTATGTGAGCAATAGGGAGTGACAGTTCAGAAGCACCATCTTTTAGGAACTTAGACGGAATGTTATCCGGGCCAGTGCTCTTAGTTGGGTTTAACCTGCTTAGTTCTTTTTGAATAAAATCATGAGATACACTTACTAGTTGACAACTGTTTGGGGTTACCCCTTTATTGGTATAGTATGTTTGAAACTTATCAGAATCTGTGTTAAAGGTATTTGATGCAGCTGGTAGTTTACTTACTAGTGTTGATGCAACAGATGTGTAGAAGGAATTAAAGCAATTTGCCACCTTAGATGTTTCGTGGCATACCTCATTATCGATAGTGAGTACTATGTTAGACCTATCTACTGGTTTATGACTATACCCCAACTGTTTAAGTTGTTGCCAGAGCTTTCTGGGGTTATGCTTATACTCTTCAATTTTTGAGCAGTAGTGCTTTGCCTTTGCTCCTTTTATAAGTCTCTGTACTCTGTTCCTCACCCTTTGGAATTCATTTAGTGCTGCAATATCCTGTCTGTTTGCTTTAAATCTTTTTAGCAGCTGGTCTCTGAATTTCATATTATCTAATATCTCAGTAGTCATCCAGGGTTCAGTTCTTCGTTTAATCCTAACCTCTTTAACCGGTGGCCTGGTGGCTAAAGCTCCCGCTTCACACACGGAGGACTCGGGTTCGATTCCCGGCGGGTGGAAACATTTCGACACGTTTCCTTACACCTGTTGTCCTGTTCACCTAGCAGCAAATAGGTACCTGGGTGTTAGTCGACTGGTGTGGGTCGCATCCTGGGGGACAAGATTAAGGACCCCAATGGAAATAAGTTAGACAGTCCTCGATGACGCACTGACTTTCTTGGGTTATCCTGGGTGGCTAACCCTCCGGGGTTAAAAATCCGAACGAAATCTTATCTTATCTTATCAAGGATGATACTGAATATTGTTTTGAATTTTTCCCAGGCATCGTTTACGTCCGTGCAACTTGTTATCTCTGTCCAGTCACAATTGTGTAGCCTATTTACCAGTGTTTCTTTACTGTAGTTTCTAGTTGACCTCATTTTTATTGTCCTGTGTAGGCCTATCCTATCACTAGTGATTTTCCTGGTGCAGTAAATGATGAAATGATCACTAAGGCCTGTGGTAATGACACCTGACTGACTAATGTTCTCAGCGCGGTTACAAAGTATGTGGTCAATTAGGGTGGCTGAGAGCTGGGTGATCCGGGTTGGAGTATTAATTAGTTGAGTGTAACTATTTAAACCTAGAATTTGCTTATACCTTTTGCATAGCCTGTTATTTTGCTGCTGAAAACAGATATTGAAGTCGCCCAGTATTATTGTCTCGCAATTGTTTTCAAGGCCGGACAATACTCTGGAAAAGTCTTCTAAGAACTGGTCCTGGGTGGGAGGGCGGTAACTAGTTCCTACTAAGATGGGTTTGGTCTTGGGAAGCAGCACTTCAAACCATAGAATCTCCAGTTTATTGTTATTTAAATCAGGTCTTGGGTTGTAAGCTAAGTCATTTCTAATGTAGGCACATACTCCACCACCCTTTCTGTTCCTATCTAAGCGTTTTATATTGTAACCTTTTATTTTGACCTCGTCGTCAGTCACCGTATCATCCAACCAGGATTCAGAGATGGTTATAACTGCCGCCCTAATTTTGTTAGCTAGAATCTTAATCTCTGCCAATTTAGGAAGAAGTGATCTTGCGTTGACATGAATAAAGTGAAGGCCTGTTTTCATAAAACAATTATAATCATCAATATATGGCAATGGGTCATTTGTATTAAAATTAGGTAAATCAATGTCATCATTGCTAAAGGGTAGCTGTGCCAAAGTGCATTTGTTACACAAAATGAATTCTGGCACCGTTGCTATAATTGTACATACATCCATCATGCACCCACCCCTTACACATTTTACATAAGGTGCCTTTTCTGTTTTTCATGCGTACTTTAGTACAGTGTATGCACCTGTTTGGTGGTGTTTGAGATAATAATGGCTGTATTGTCTCACATTGACCTATGTATGCATTACATATGGAGTTAAGGTTATCATTCCTAGCTACTAGACCGTCATTTATCTGTCTGTTTTGCCTCTGCACAATAGTTTGAGATCCTGGATTAATTTGGATATCAGCACTTAAGAGCGCTACAATAAGAGCTGTGTGCCACTGTTTTTATTTGGGTATGCGGTGTTGCCATACATTGCGGCGATAGTGACATTTACTTTTCTGGTAGGATGGCAGCTGTTTGGCTTTTACTGTCCAGGGCGCTATTACTCCATTCATCGTTTCCAGCCCCCATGACTGATTTCTTTCTTCGTGGAATTGAAGAAGAAAGATAAATATAATTATGGCAGCCTGTACCCCCCTAATGCCTGCCATTTTCACTCTTCGCTCTTTTACTCATGTACAATAATATTTATTTCTCTTTTCCAGTCACCTAGTACACTTAGTATCTGCTTTAGCAATCACCACTGAATTACTAGTAAATTTTCTTCTTCAAAACCTTCTTCACTGCTCACTTTTCCCTTAACTTCACAACCCCCTTTCAGTTAATCCCTTATTACACACTCCCCTTCCCGCCTCACTTCACAGTCCGGCTTCACCTATTAACTTCTAAGTCCTTTCCATTCTGGAAGACCAGAAAGGTTTAATCAATGGTTTTATCCTTCCAAATCCCCCTCAATTCCATTTATCGGGAATTGTTGACTGCCTGACCTGTTCTGCTGACTCGGCCATTTTTAAAACACTGAGTGAAATAAACGCCACCTACCACCTGACTTTCCTTGATTTTATAGATATATTTGGCGTTTTCTGCTATGATTCTCTCACTGTACACTGGTCAGCTGAATACGTATATGTCAGCTACTAAAACATAAACCTTGACTGTTTAACTATTCACTTCTTGCAGACTCTTGGATGTCACTACTGCCCGGCTCCGGCTGGGTTACAAGTATCTTTGGCAGGTTAAATCACCACCACCAGATGTAGACCAAACGAAATGTAAACTTTGCCAGATGGACTATTGTCACACCTTGTGTCATTATGTACTGGAGTGTGATCAAATTAATGAATTTAGAAACAACTCACTCAGAAATGTTCAAGAAATGGCAAAGTATTTTATCCACAGTGATATATTGCAGACCATTCTGGAGAAATACCCTGACTTTGCTAGCTGTAAATAAAGCATTACCACATGTGTGCATGTGTGTGTGTGTGTGTGTGTGTGTGTGTGTGTGTGTGTGTGTGTGTGTGTGTGTGTGTGTGTGTGTGTGTGTGTGTGTGCATGTGTGTGCGCATGTGTGTGTGTGTGGGTGTGTGTGTGTGTGTGTGAGGGTGTGTGTGTGTGTGTGTGTGTGTGTGTGTGTGTGTACTCACCTATTTGTACTCACCTATTTGTGGTTGCAGGGGTCGAGTCTTAGCTCCTGGCCCTGCCTCTTCACCAGTTGCTACTGGGCCCTCTCTCTCCCCGCTCCATGAGCTTTATCAAACCTCGTCTTAAAACTGTGTATGGTTCCTGCCTCCACTACGTCATTTTCTAGGCTATTCCACTGCCTTACAACTCTATGGCTGAAGAAATACTTCCTACTATCTCTCTGACTCATTTGTGTCTTCAACTTCCAATTGTGGCCTCTTGTTTCTGTGTCCCCTCCCTGGAACATCCTGTCTTTGTCCACCTTGTCTATTCCACGCAGTATTTTATATGTCGTTATCATGTCTCCCCTGACCCTCCTGTCCTCCAGTGTCGTCAGGCCGATTTCCCTTAATCTTTCTTCATAGGACATTCCCCTTAGCTCTGGAACTAACCTTGTCGCAAACCTTTGTACTTTCTCTAGTTTCTTGACGTGCTTTATCAAGTGCGGGTTCCAAACAGGTGCTGCATACTCCAGTATGGGCCTGACATACACGGTGTACAGTGTCTTGAATGATTCCTTATTAAGGTATCGGAATGCTGTTGTCAGGTTTGCCAGGCGCCCATATGCTGCAGCAGTTATCTGATTGATGTGTGCTTCCGGAGACATGCTCGGTGTTATACTCACCCCAAGATCTTTCTCCTTGAGTGAGGTTTGCAGTCTTTGGCCACCTAGCCTATACTCTGTCTGTGGTCTTCTGTGCCCTTCCCCTATCTTCATGACTTTGCATTTGGCAGGATTAAATTCGAGAAGCCATTTGCTGGACCAGGTGTCCAGTCTGTCCAGGTCTCTTTGAAGTCCTGCCTGGTCCTCATCAGATTTAATTCTCCTCATTAACTTCACATCATCTGCAAACAGGGACACTTCTGAGTCTAACCCTTCCGTCATGTCGTTCACATATACCAAAAATAGCACTGGTCCTAGGACCGACCCCTGTGGGACCCCGCTCGTCACAGGTGCCCACTGTGATACACCATTACGTACCATGACTCGTTGTTGCCTCCCTGTCAGGTATTCTCTGATCCATTGCAGTGCCCTTCCTGTTATATGCGCCTGATGCTCTAGCTTCTGCACTAATCTCTTGTGAGGAACTGTGTCAAAGGCCTTCTTGCAGTCCAAGAAGATGCAATCAACCCACCCCTCTCTCTCGTGTCTTACTTCTGTTATTTTATCATAAAACTCCAGAAGGTTTGTGACACAGGATTTGCCTGTGTGTGTGTGTGTGTGTGTACTCACCTAGTTGTACTCACCTAGTTGAGGTTGTGGGGGTCGAGTCCGAGCTCCTGGCCCCGCCTCTTCACTGATCGCTACTAGGTCACTCTCCCTGAGCCGTGAGCTTTATCATACCTCTGCTTAAAGCTATGTATGGATCCTGCCTCCACTACATCGCTTCCCAAACTATTCCACTTACTGACTACTCTGTGGCTGAAGAAATACTTCCTAACATCCCTGAGATTCATCTGTGTCTTCAGCTTCCAACTGTGTCCCCTTGTTACTGTGTCCAATCTCTGGAACATCCTGTCTTTGTCCACCTTGTCAATTCCTCTCAGTATTTTGTATGTCGTTATCATGTCCCCCCTATCTCTCCTGTCCTCCAGTGTCGTCAGGTTGATTTCCCTTAACCTCTCCTCGTAGGACATACCTCTTAGCTCTGGGACTAGTCTTGTTGCAAACCTTTGCACTTTCTCTAGTTTCTTTACGTGCTTGGCTAGGTGTGGGTTCCAAACTGGTGCCGCATACTCCAATATGGGCCTAACGTATACGGTGTACAGGGTCCTGAACGATTCCTTATTAAGATGTCGGAATGCTGTTCTGAGGTTTGCTACGCGCCCATATGCTGCAGCAGTTATTTGGTTGATGTGCGCTTCAGGAGATGTGCCTGGTGTTATACTCACCCCAAGATCTTTTTCCTTGAGTGAGGTTTGTAGTCTCTGACCCCCTAGAGGCCTAGACTGTACTCCGTCTGTGGCCTTCTTTGCCCTTCCCCAATCTTCATGACTTTGCACTTGGTGGGATTGAACTCCAGGAGCCAATTGCTGGACCAGGTCTGCAGCCTGTCCAGATCCCTTTGTAGTTCTGCCTGGTCTTCGATCGAGTGTATTCTTCTCATCAACTTCACGTCATCTGCAAACAGGGACACCTCAGAGTCTATTCCTTCCGTCATGTCGTTCACAAATACCAGAAACAGCACTGGTCCTAGGACTGACCCCTGCGGGACCCCGCTGGTCACAGGTGCCCACTCTGACACCTCGCCACGTACCATGACTCGCTGCTGTCTTCCTGACAAGTATTCCCTGATCCATTGTAGTGCCTTCCCTGTTATCCCTGCTTGGTCCTCCAGTTTTTGCACCAATCTCTTGTGTGGAACTTTGTCAAACGCCTTCTTGCAGTCCAAGAAAATGCAATCCACCCACCCCTCTGTGTGTGTGTGTGTGTGTGTGTGTGTGTGTGTGTGTGTGTGTGTGTGTGTGTGTGCGTGTGTGTATGAGTGTGTGTACGTGTGTGTGTATGAGTTTGTGTATGATACACCCCGTCAACTAACTACACGAATACCATTTACACTCACTCACTCATTTGACCATAAACAGAAATATTAATCTCAATCTTAAAATAATGAATCCTGTGATACTCCAATACTGAAACTATGTACTGTGCCAAAACAAAAGCATTCACATTGCTAAACTCACAAACTAGTATTTAGTCACTTAGCCATAATACCAACTTACCTCATAATTTGTAATATTTTACAATTAAGAATAAAACTAAGTCTGCCCGAAATGCCTAGCCATGCTAGGTGTTCTAGTGGTACACTCTGTAATCACAATTTTACTACATGTAAACCACACAATAACCAAATTTCTGTAAACTCAGCATTGTAATCCTTATAGAGAATAAACTTTGAATTTGAATTGAGTGTGTGTGTTTGTGTGTGTGTGTGTGTGTGTGTGTGTGTGTGTGTGTGTGTGTGTGTGTGTATGTGTGTGTGTGTGTGTGTGTGTGTGTGTGTGTGTGTGTGTGTGTGTGTGTCACAACAATCAATATTTGCACCAATAACTCATTACAGTTGTGACCGGATGTGGAAGTGTGAATTGCTCATTACTCTATAATTTGTTCATGATTGTAGCCATGTATAAACGTAAGTAACCATTCTTACAGGATTCATTACCTTTGTAACTTGTGAGCTCATTACCTTTGTACCTAGTTCAGCCATCAAAACTTTGGGGGCCCAGTCCCTGGATCCATTACGTACCTCTGTAATCTGTAAATACCTTTATAACTTGTCATGATTGTGACCAGACCTACCTGGAGTTCATTACCTTTGTAAATTGTGAGTTCATTACCTCTGTAACTTGCTCAGCTATCAAAACTTTGGAGTCCAGTCCCTGGACCAATTATGTACCTCTGTAATCTTTTGACTACCGCACACAGGATGGGTATAGGGTGCATAATTAACATATTAAACTAACTTACACCTTGGTCGCACTTATCTTAGAAATTCGCAAACGAGCGAACTTTTAGGAAACGTTATCTCTCATTCCACAGCAGGATTTGAACCTGCACACTCTGTACTAAAGTACACATCTAGCTGAGAGAGGAAAGTACTGTGTACTTTGATACTGAGTGTGCGGGTTCGAATCCTGCTGTGGACTGAGAAAACACACACACACACGTGATGAGGTATCACAGTGGGCGCCTGTGACGAGCTGGGTCCCACAGGGGTCAGTCCTAGGACAAGTGCTATTTTTGGTATATGTGAATGACATGATGGAAGGGATAGACTCTGAAGTGTCCCTGTTCGCAGATGATAAGTTAATGAGGAGAATTAAATCAGATGAGGATCAGGCAGGACTACAAAGAGACCTGGACAGGCTGGACACGTGGTTCAGCAACTGGCTTCTTGAATTCTACCCCGCCAAATGCAAAGTCATGAAGATTGGGGAAGTGCAAAGAAGACAGCAGGCAGAGTATAGGCTAGGTGGACAAAGAACGCAAACCTCACTCAAGGAGAAAGATCTTGGGGTTAGCATAACACCGAGCACGTCTCCGGAAGCACACATCAACCAGATAACTGCTGCAGCATATGGGCGACTGGCAAACCTGAGAATAGCGCTTTGATACCTTAGTAAGTGAATCGTTCAAGACATTGTACACTGTACGTCAGGCCCATACTGGAGTATGCAGCACCAGTTTGGAACCCATACCTGGTCAAGCACGTCAAGAAATTAGAGAAAGTGCAAAGGTTTGTAACAAGGATAGTTAGATAAGATTTTCTTCGGATTTTTAACCCCGGAGGGTCAGCCACCCAGGATAACCCAAGAAAGTCAGTGCGTCATCGAGGACTATCTATCTTATTTCGATTGGGGTCCTCAATCTTGTCCCGCAGGATGCGACCCACACCAGTCGACTAACACCCAAGTAACTGCTGCTAGGTGAACAGAACAACAGGTGTAAGGAAACGAGTCGAAATGTTTCCACACGCCGGGAATCGAATCTGGGCCCTCCGTGTGTGAAGCAGGAGCTTTAGCCACCAGGCCACCGGAGGTCAGGGGAATGTCCTATGAAGAAAGGTTGAGGGAAATCGGCCTGACGACACTGGAGGACAGGAGGGTCAGGGGAGACATGATAACGACATATAAAATGCTGTGTGGCATAGATAAGGTGGACAGAGACAGGATGTTCTAGAGAGGGGACACAGAAACAAGGGGTCACAATTGGAAGCTGAGGACGCAGACGAGTCACAGGGATGTTAGAAAGTATTTCTTCAGTCATAGAGTTGTCAGGAAGTGGAATAGTCTAACAAGTGATGTAGTGGAGGCAGGAACCATATGTAGCTTTAAGCTGAGGTATGACAAAGCTCAGGGAGCAGAGAGAGGACCTAGTAGCGATTAGTGAAGAGGCGAGGCCAGGAGCTGAGTCTCGACTCCTGCAACCACAATTAGGTAAGTACACACACACACACACACGAAGCAGTAAACTACAGACCAGTGTGAGTAATGTATAGTATGCAAAGTCACGGAGAAGATTATCAGGAGTGGTGGAGCACCTACAAAGGAGTGAGCTTATCAAAGACATCCAGCACGGTTTCAGGGACGGGAAATCCTGTGTCACAAACCTACTGGAGTTCTATAACAGGGTGACAGCATTAAAAGAAGAGTGAGAGGGGTGGGTAGATTACATTTTCTTGGACTGTAAGAAGGCGTTTGACACAGGTCCTCACAAAAGAGATTTACAAATTCTGGCCACAAAATAGAGCGAAACACCAACGTCAAAGACCTGGGAGTGATCATGTCGGAGGATCTCACCTTCAAGGACCATAACATTGTATCAATCGCATCTGCTAGAAAAATGACAGGATGGATAATGAGAACCTTCAAAACTAGGGAGGCCAAGCCCATGATGACACTCTTCAGGTCACTTGTTCTATCTAGGCTGGAATATTGCTGCACACTAACAGCACCTTTCAAGGCAGGTGAAATTGCTGACCTAGAAAATGTACAGAGAACCTTCACGGCGCGCATAACGGAGATAAAACACCTCAATTACTGGGAGCGCTTGAGGTTCCTAAACCTGTATTCCCTGGAACGCAGGAGGGAGAGATACATGATTATATACACCTGGAAAATCCTAGAGGGACTAGTACCGAACTTGCACACGAAAATCACTCACTACGAAAGCAAAAGACTTGGCAGACGATGCACCATCCCCCCAATGAAAAGCAGGGGTGTCACTAGCACGTTAAGAGACCATACAATAAGTGTCAGGGGCCCGAGACTGTTCAACTGCCCCCCAGCATACATAAGGGGGATTACCAACAGACCCCTGGCAGTCTTCAAGCTGGCACTGGACAAGCACCTAAAGTCGGTTCCTGACCAGCCGGGCTGTGGCTCGTACGTTGGTTTGCGTGCAGCCAGCAGCAACAGCCTGGTTGATCAGGCTCTGATCCACCAGGAGGCCTGGTCACAGACCGGGCCGCGGGGGCGTTGACCCCCGGAACTCTCTCCAGGTAAACTCCAGAGATTAACGCAAAACCTGGAGGACCAGGCAGAGATAACAAGGAAGGCACTGCAATGGATCAGGGAATACCTGTCAGGAAGACAACAGCGAGTCATGGTATGTGGCGGTGTCAGAGTGAGCGCCTGTGACGAGCGGGGTTCCACAGAGGTCAGTCATAGGACCGGTGTTGTGTCTGGTACTTGTGAACGACGTGGCGGAAGGAATAAACTCCGAAGTGTCCCTGTTTGCAGTTGATATGAAGTTGATGAGAAGAATTCAATTGGACGAGGACCAGTCAGAACTACAAAAAGATCTGGATCTGGACAATCTGCAGGCCTGCAGCTCCTGGAGTTCAACTTCACCAAGTATGTAGCTGAATGGTTCAGAGAACCGACAAGTTGGTAAATTAGACACATGTGTAACACTTGGGTATCTTTAATGAGGAAACGTTTCGCCACACAGTAGCTTCATCAGTCCATACAAAGGAGAATGGTGAAGAGCAGGAGTAGTTTGAGGTAATTAGTTCCTCAGCCTTGAGTCGATGTAATCAGTCTTATAAAGAATATGGCATATGTGCGAAGAAGTCAGTCTTGAAAAGAAATGCTTGAAAAAGCCTTGAATCGTCGAAATGTGCAAAAAAAAAATAAATTGTATTCTTTTCAAGACTGAACTGAAGAAGCCACTGTGTGGCGAAACGTTTTCTCATTAAACATACCCAAGTGTTGCACATGTCTCTAATTTATCAACTTGTCGGTTCTCTGAACTATTCAGCTACATTCCTGTCTGACACAGCAACATCTTGGGATCTTAATACAGGGAATTCTTCACTTGCCTAACCTTCAAGCATGACCTACTTTTACATCTGTGAAATGTGATACCACCTACGACTGCTGCACCTCACCTGCATACAGTATATAAGCCACTTTTTCGCACATATGCTGTATTCTTTTCAAGATTGATTGACTCATTACATCAACTCAAGGCTGAGGGACTGAATACCTCAAACTCGTCCTGTTCTTCACCATTCTCCTTTATATGGATTTATGAACCCACTGTGTGGCGAAACGTTTCCTCATTAAAGATACCCAAGTGTTGTACATATATCTGCTGTATAGCCCTTGTGGTTTAGCGCTTCTTTTTTATAATAATAATAATAATAATAATAATAATAATAATAATAAAAATAATAGTAATAATAATAATAATAATAATGCACATATATCTGATTTATCAGCCCCACCAAGTGCAAAGTCATGAAGATTGGGGAAGGGCAAAGAAGACTGAAGACGGAGTAGAGTCTAGGGAGCCAGAGAGTACAAACCTTGCTCAAGGAAAAGGATCTTGGGGTGAGTATAACATCGGGCACTTCTCCTGAGGCACACATCAACCAAATAACTGCTGCAGCATATGGGCGCCTAGCAAACCTAAGAACAACATTCTGACATCTTAATAAGGAATCATTCAGGACCCTGTACACTGTGTACGTTAGGCCCATATTGGAGTATGCGGCACCAGTTTGGAACCCACACCTAGCCAAGCACGTAAGGAAACTAGAGAAAGTGCAAAGGTTTGCAACAAGACTAGTCCCGGAGCTAAGGGGTATGTCCTACGAGGAGAGGTTAAGGGAAATCGACCTGACAGCACTGGAGGACAGAAGAGATAGGGAGGATATGATAACGACATATAAAATGCTAAGAGGAATCGACAAGGTGGACAGAGACAGGGTGTTCCAGAGATGGGACACAGCAACAAGGGGTCACAGTTAGTTGAAGACTCACATGAATCACAGGGATGTTAGGAAGTATTTCTTCAGTCACAGAGTTGAGTTGCACAAGAATGGTATATAATACCGACAAGATGAAATTAAGACAAATGTGCAACATCTGGGTATCTCTATTGTAGACGTTTCGCCATCCAGTGGCTTTATCAACACAAATTCCAGGACATAACTTGAAGACAGTAGAACTATGTACAGAAGATGAGGTAATCAGTCCCTCAACCTTGGAGTTGGTGCGAAGAGCACCGTAGTCTTGGAGATTCTGAAGCAGAAGCAAGGAGCCTGATGCTTATATACTAATGTCAATTGGGATTTACTGAGTACTTATTATGAATTTGAAATTATATTATAGTTTAATCTAGCTTACATTGCATTATATGCTAAGCATTCTGTGTTGTTAGCCCACACCGGTGACCTTAATTGAAAGCAATTTAAAGGTAAACTAACATAGGCTAGTAATTCTTAATAGTCCTTGTTTGGCTTAGTAATCATATCTATAAATCTTCTGACATGGCAGGAGATAAGGAAATCAAAACTGCTGGTGATCTTAATTAATCTGATCAAGGCTTCACTAAGCATCAAGAAGAGACATATTAGATAAGAAGGCACAATATGAAAGTTGATAAGTAAGAAACATATGCAACAGTTAGGTATCTTCCGACAGTATGTCTCCATACTGCTGCTTAAATTTCACACTGTTCCAAACTATGGAACAAAACTTTTATCCAGGCTGAGGGACTGACCACCTCAAAACTACGTCTTCAAGGGTGATGGACTGATTACATTGTCTTCACATCTCTACTGCTTCTGTTAAACTCATCTGTACTCGACTAAAGAAGCCTACTGCCATCAGGTGCCTACTGGCACCTGATGGCAGGATCCCATGAAGGAACCGGAACATCACTTCCCGCTCCCGCGGCCGGATGCGTAGCCTACACAACCTCCCCCAAATATCCCCCCATGCATACATTGGATACACTCCTTCCACTGTCGCGACCTCCCTTTCCCCCACCACTTTCTCTAAAACCCCCACCCTCATGTGTTTCATATCCCTAACATACAAAAGCACCCGTAACATATCATCACACACACGCAAATCCTTCCCTCCCCACCATCTTTTGACATCCTCATACAAAAGATGCAACCCACCACCTATACACCCCCCACGCAGAGGAACCCCCTCTTCACATATACACTCATGATTCTACTCTTTAAATCAATTAACCCCAGCCCACCTTTGCACACTGGGAGAGTAACAATTCCCCTCAACCAATCACATCCTGACCCCAAATAAACCAAAAGACTTTCCTCAATAATACCCCAATATCTGACTGCAACAATGGATACATAGCAACCACATGCCAAATTTTACTATATAGTAAGACATTTACTACAATGACCCGCTGATGGAGCGTTAAATGACCTGGCCTCAACCCATCTAACCGTCTAGTCACCCGTTCCACGACACTCCTTGAATTAACCATCCTAGCTTGCCTTGTATCCTGCATATACTCAATCCCACAAATTTTGACCCAATCCACAACATCCCACCTCCCAGTACCTTCCCCCCCACCTTCCCCTCCCAATCCCCCAACCCCATAAACTTAGACTTCTCTATATTCACCCTCATACCTGTAGCCTCTCCAAATAGGTTCGCAATCCTCCCCACCCCTCCTAAACCTTCCCCCTCCCGCACAAGAATCGTCATGTCATCGACATAACCGACAATTCCCGGCACACCTCGTCCTACCCACCCCTGTTGCTCCTCCCTCACACATACCTCCACTGCCCTATAAAACGGATCCTGCAAACACGCAAAAAGTAATTGGGATAAAGGACATCCCTGTCATAGACCTCTGCCCATAGGGATCCGATCCCCCACCCTCCCATTCACCTGCACCCTAACACCCGCTCTATGATACAATGTTTGCATCCACCTCACAATCTCATCCCCAAACCCTTGCCTCCTCATTATCGACCATAATGCCTCTCTACACTATCATACGCTGCCTGCCAATCCAAGGCCAACCCCCCCCCCCATTTCCTTGCACACTTTCCACAAACCCCTGAATTACCCCATGCCTCTCATACATGGTCCGTCCTGGTACCCCACTGGCCCGCTGCCACCACCCTATTGATCACACACTTCAACCTATTTCCCAATATTTTAGCAAATAACTTATAGTCCACACACAGTAAAGAAATAACCCTATAGTCCTTCACCATGCGTGGACTGGCCACCTTCGGGACCAAGACTACCACCGCTTATCCTGCAAAACCCCCAGCTCACCCCTGTTTTTCATCTCATTCAATAACTTCACCAAGAAATCCTTAAGTATGCCCCATTTCTGTAAGTAAAACTCACATGGCAGACCATCAATTCCCGGGGATTTACCCCTACTCATACTCGATAATGCCCTCCACACTTCCCCTTCTTCAATGTCCCCTCCCAGTGCCATACGGTCATCCCCTACTCAGAACATTGACCACGTGCCCTCCCAACTGCTCTAACACCCCCCCCTTCACACCAACACTCCTCAAAGAAGTCCCAAACCATTCATCCACATAATGACCCATCCCTTCCGTCGTACGAAGCACCTGTCCCACACAATATCCTCTGACCTCCTCGTGCACTAACAAACATTCCATCTCTGTGGCTGCCTGCTGCTTCCTCTGCCCCCCGCAAAACACACGCTGATGGCCTGTCACCCCACAAAACTTCCTCTAACCCACCCTTGACTTGCACTGCATCAAACTTCTCATTCTGCAATTCCCTGATGCATTGCTTCAGCCCCTCTATTTCTTCCTCAGGATAGCCCCCTCCCCCACCTCTCTCGCATAACAATCCCTCAACCGCCCCTCAAAATATCTTATAAGCCCAAAAGTCATCTGAGCCTCCCCCTTGCCCTGTTTAACATATGCCCTGATCCTCTCCTTTGCCACTCCATCCCACCACACCAACATATCCCCAACAGCCTGCACACCTGACCACAACTCCCTCCACAATCCTGCAAACACCTCCATCCCCCCTTCAACTGCTAGGAGCCGAACATTTAATTTCCAAAAACTCCTATGCCTCCTTGGCAACCCGTCTCACCCCACTTCAACAAAAACTGCTCGATGATCTGAATATGCAACCTCTACCACACTCACCCTTTCCACCCTTGCAGTCCGTGTTACGTACAAACGGTCCAGACGAGCAGCATATCCTCCCCGCACAACATGTGCTCCACTTCCCATGCCTCACCCTTAGCCACAACCCACAACCCTGCCCCCTGCAAAAGATCCCCTAACACTACAAAGTAAAACCCCGCCCCTTGAGGCTCCACATCATTCCTCCTCACCACACAATTCCAGTCACCTCCCTCAACCGCCACGGGGGGAAGCGACCGGAGGTAGCACACTAACACATCCCTCACAAAGGCATTCTTGACACGTCCATCCCCCTCTGTGGGCCCATAGACACACACTAGTGCCACCCTCTCCCCCATCCACAGCCCATCCACTCGCACAACCTGCTCCTCCTCCCCCACCTCACTACGATACACAACAAACGGGCTGGTCTCTCGCAGAAGGATGGCGACTCCCCCTTTTAATCGAGTTGAATGGGCAACAAACACCTGAAATCCATCCAGCTTTAACTCACACTCGGCTTTATAATTGTGCTCTTCCACAAAAGCCACATCCACCCTATACCTATGAAGAAAACCCAAAAACCACATACACTTCACTCTGTCTCGCAACCCATTTACATTTACTGAGACACACTTCAAGCCAGCTATACCTTGTGCCCTTTTGGCACTGATTTGCCTTTAGACGCCTGCCGTTGTCTACCATCATGCACACGACCAGACACTGGAGGTCCTCCAGTATCCCTCACCGGGCCCCTTGGCCCCTTAGGGCCTCCCCATATCACCTCTACCCACATCTTGCCAGGCCTCTGCGCCGGGGTGAGGACATCATCAGAGTCTGACAGCACCGCCGCCCGTTTGCATGACCCTCCCTCTGCCTCCATAGCCACCTCCAGAAGGCTTTCGTTATGCACCACTGCTTCTACGGTGATTATATCCATCCCAGCAGCCTGCTGCTCGACCAGCTCCACTTCCTGGGACAGTACACAAGACTCATCCCCAAGGGATGGGTCCAACAATCCCTTCAACACATTCGCTAATGTGTCGTCCACTCCCTCGTCCATGGCCTTCTTGCCCTCCTCACCTAGCATAACCGGGCCAATGGAGGAAGGTTCCCCAGGTAGAGTCACACGAGACTCCTCAAGCAGCTCCCCTCACTCCACCTCTTCACTCCACAATAACGTTTTTGGACGTGCACCCGTCTCAGGCACAACAGTCACCTCCTGGACAGGCTCTTCAATTGGTTTTCGCCCTACATCCTTCTTTCACTGTTGGCTACCACATTGTGCTGCAAAGTGGTCATACTCTCCACAAAGACGTGAGAAGGTTCCTTCAAGGAGGCCAGCATATGCGCCCTCCATCCACTTTCCAACAGTTGCCACAGGTACAGTTCCATACCTGCTGAAAACATTTCGTAAGTCAGTCACATCGGCTTCAAAAGGCACATTTCGTACCTTAACCCAAGTGAAGTAGCGTGACACGTCGATGAGCCTCACTGTGACTGCCGGGTTGACAACCACACAACTGTCTTGACATTTGGTGACCAACCGCTCGTAAACATTTGTTGTTCGGAGCTTAACAAAGACCCTATAGGCCCCATTAAGCGCCACTCCATAAAGTTCTTCATCACCAACACCATAAGTCTCCCTGATGATAGCTGGCAAGATAACAGAAGCTGTCTGGGCCGTCACAGCCCACGCACCAGCTCTATACAGATAGTGCTGATCTGCCTCCGTGTCTGCTGCGCCACATTGAGAAAATCTCAGCTTGCTTCAACGGCCAGCAGAGGGCAGTGTAACACATCCGCTCACTACAGAGGTCGAGCGACGAATGATTTTGTGAATTATAGGAGTCACTGAGTGTAAACTTGTTTCAACAACACTTGCCTGATACTAGTTCCACTACAAATAATCAAGATAATTATCTCATTAATATGCCCTTACCGAAACTTTCGGAAATAATATTTCTTGTATTTAATCCAGTTGATAATTTGGAAGAATTCTGGGCAGGATTTAAGGCTGAAGTAGGCGAGAAAACGCGTATAGCGGATGTTTTAAATGAGAGGTGATACAAACACCTTAATACAAGGTTCCTATCTTTCAAGTTAGTTATCAACAAGCCTTACAGTCGTTAAAGGATGCTTATGGAGATAAGAAGGCCAGTAGATATATATTAAGATCATTACTGGATATGAAACCTCATTCAGAGTTGTTACATCACTGACGGAAAATTTGGAAGTTATTTTACTCAGTTTTATAATTAATAAATATGCCTTTACAGCTGATATTAGTAAAACATTTCTAGGTGTTGGATTGCAAGAAATTGACAGGGACTTCATAAGGCTCAATGCTCCTAGAGATCCTAATAGTATCATTTTTTTGCGTCAGGCAACAATCGAGTCGCATCTTCAAAAAATACAGAAGTCCTTGTGGACAATATGTTCAAACAATTTTATGACGATAATTTTTTAGGTGTAACTCAGCCTGAGGAAGATTTAATTATGACTTATAAGGAGTCCAATAAACTAATGCAAAATACTAACATACCATTATAAGAATAGAACTGTAATTCTTCTTCACTTGAAGATATAGTCAGTAAGGATTATCTTCAGGGTGAAGTTTCCCAGTTTAGTAATTTATTGGGTATGAATTAGAATACTACGTCCAATACCTTAAATATTAAACCCAATACACTTCTCCAGGCCGAGGGACTGACAACCTCAAATTCTACGACTTTAAGGGTGATGGACTGATTACATCGTCTTCACATCTCTACTGCTCCTGCCTACTTTCTGTATTCGACTGAAGAAGCCTACTGTGTAGGCGAAACGTTTCGGAATAAAGATGTCTAACTGTTGCATATGTGTCTTACCTAACAACCTGTCGGTATTGTATATACCATTTTGATGTTCACCAATACACCATATTTAACAAATAACTTAAATAAGAGGTCTTAATCTTTGTTGAGAAGTCTACAAATTCTTTAGGATTCGTGACCCCGATCACAAGAAGCTCCTCATACAAGAAGCATGGAAGTTACGTATAAGTACCAGGGGATAAAACATTATCTTTAACTTTCAAGCAACAATGGGACGAATTGCCCCAATGTTATCGAAGAGTTTCTAACTTAAATTTTCCCAGGATGTTAGTTGAACAGGATTCTTGAAGTGTACTTATACATATTTTGTGATTCCCCAGCGGAAACTTATAGAGCAGCTGCTTATTTATACAATAAACAACAAATTAATACTTTAACCGCCAAAGATAAAGTAACTCCGATCAAACAGAAGACACTGCCAGTAGCTATAACTCTACCCTTGCAACCACAAATAGGTGAGTGCTGCTACATATGTGGGGGTGAAATTAACGGCATGCGTCCCCAATACTTGAAGAAGTCATTTAAATATAGCTAAGACCGTAATATGGTATGAAAACGAAGTTGCACCCCAGTGGATCAGGAATAAAAACAAGATCGTTTATGTAATAGCAGAGCAGCCGAGACCGAACAGATCCAAGACAACTCTTAACTAATTCTTTATATACTATTACTTTTTGTCACATATCTGGCGTGGATAATCCAGCAGTTATTGTCACATGGGTTGTTACCCTTTAATAAATTTGTAAACAACGAGTTATAGTTTAAGGGACCAAGTTTCTTAGTTCAAGAGACTGGCCACAACAGAAAATAAATATTGCTTCTGAATCAGTACTCATGACCACTTGAAACACTTGTCCTGTTTATTGACAAACCTTACCTAACCTAACCTGTAACATAATGAATGTGACAGAATTACTAAATAAATTACTAAATAAGACATGAATACATTGTCTTCCCTCACCCCTTAAAATATGAAATTTCGAGAGTTGTGGAAGAGGTATAATGAAGAACTGAAGACTTTACAATGGGATAACTCCAGAGGCAAAGAACCAGTTTTAATTGCAAGGCTGGGATTATATTTATATGATTGTGTTACAAGAAACCGGGGTAGATTAAACTGCCTAGCTTGACGAATCTACTAAGCACCCTACTTTGATCCCTAAGGCCCCTCAAGGGAGGTTCCTGGACGCTGGTGAGGAGCTCCCCTCAAGGAAGGTTCCTTGATGTTGGTGAGGGGTTCTTGATTTAGGAAATTGGATCTGTGCTCCAGTTCCCCGAATTAAGCCTGAATGCCTTCCACATCCCCATCCCCCAGGCGCTGTATAATCCTCCGGGTTTAGCGCTTCCCCCTTGATTATAATAATAATAATAATAATAATAATAATAATGGTGAGGAGCTCTTAATCTAAGGAATTAGATCTGTGCTCCGGTTCCCTGAATTGAGCCTGAATACCTTCCATCTCTCCCCCCCCCAATATGCCCTGTATAATCCTACGGGTTTTGCGCTCTCCCATGATTATAATAATTATAATGATCCCTAAGGATCATCATTTTACAAGTTGTATAATTTCTACTGCCTATGAAGCTGTATTTCATAGTGTAGGGGGTTACAAAACACTATGTAATATCAGACAAACCTTTCGGTTACCGCAAGGTTGACAATGTGAAAAAAAAATATTAAATGTATTCCAGCTTGTGTGATCTGTCATCGAATCGATGCCCGAGGCCATAAGTATCCTAGTCTCTCATGAGAACGGGTACAACTAATAAGGCCATTTGATGTAACAGTTGTAAATTTTTTTTTTTATTTAAAACAACACAATACATTAAATAGATAAAAGAACACAGTATCAGTTCTTACACAAAATTATAAATTTCATTGTCGTAATGAACACAGACGATTAACGTTGTGTTGTCACAAACTGTCCCTCATCCCATATACATTATATCCCATGTTACTATGTTAAGTAAGATTACACAAGATGACATAATATTCATCATTATTATTATTATAGCCAAAGATGACCCCAAAACTACAATCTGCATGATTTTTTCCACTTTGTTATTTATGTATCCTTCATACAGAATCCTTACAAATGCCATAACTGATTCTGTAAAACTGTTAATTTTATATTTCCATACACTTGTCACGATTACCGTTAATTTTGATAGATCTGATCCTGACAGAAAATTTTTTACTAATCTTCCCCCTTCACCCCGAAGCAAAGAAACTAATATCACCAACAGATTGGGATATATGCAAACTTTTACTAGAGTTCATCAAATGTTACATTGCTATTTTGACAATGGAGTGTATCACCACCCCTAAAGAATGTACATTATTATATTTCCCTAATAAAAAAAAAATAGAAATTTACTATACATGAGAGTTGTTTAATAACCACTAACTTGTTTATCTGATATATTATGAACTCAGCCATAAAGATAAATTAACCCTAGTCACCAGTTTACTGTACATTGTATCATGTTTTCCTCATAATAACTCCAAACACAGGGAGCTTTCTTATCGTTGAGAAAATTGCTTTCATACACCACACACTACATTTACACACATGCACCTCCATACCCAGAGCCATTCACACTTGAACACCCAGGTGTTCTTGTGCCATCCCTGCACCAACTAAACGTTGAACCATTACACAAAAGTTAAAAAACAAGCTAAGTGAATACAAATTTAAATATTATCTATAAAACTGTGTACACAGAAACAACACAACACCTGTTATTCGTAATTGTTTGTGGCATATATACAAACTTTTACCATCATCCATCAGATGATACATTACTAATTTGACACAGGAGTGTCTCACCACTCCAAAAAAAAAAAACACAAATTACTGTACATGAAAGTTTGTTAAGAACCACGAAATCGTTCATCTGATATATTATGATCTAAGCCAGAAAGTTAAATTAACCCTGAACACCATTTTTTATTTATTTATTTATTTATTTATTTCCAATTTGTGCACACATACAGAGGTACAAAAAAATACAGATAAGAGCAGTATGCCAAAGCCACTTATACTATGCATAGCATTACGGGCTGGCTTAAAATTAACTTAAGATTAACTAAGCAATGATTATTATTATTATTATAATCAAAAAGAAGCGCTAAGCCACAAGGACTATACAGCGCTGCTACTAAGCAATGATGAAATCAGTGATAAAACATTAATGTAAACAGATAACTATAAAGCACAAGTGAGTATTACAAAGACAGGTCATATGGTTGCATTCAGTTAGGTAGTGATTCTGTTAGGTAGTGTATTTAAAAAATAATAAGTTAGATTGGGTTTTAGGTTTAGGTTTAGTTAGGTTTAGTTAGGTTTAGTTTTAGGTTTTAGGTTTAACATTTATGTGATATAATTGTGAGAAACATTTAAGATATACAATTTATAATGTTCAGTTATTCAGTATTTATTTGGTTTTGGGTGAGTAAGTAATCTTTGAGAAGAGACTTGAATTTATAAACAGGTTGTGTTTCTTTTATATTTACAGGTAATGAATTCCAGATTTTAGGGCCTTTTATGTGCATTGAGTTTTTGCATAGTGTGAGATGGACACGAGGAACATCAAAGAGTGATCTGTGCCTTGTGTTATGGTCATGTGTTCTGTTGAGGTTGGCAAGGAGATGTTTGAGGGGAGGGTTAATATCAGAGTTAAGTGTTCTATGTATGTAATAGGTGCAGTAATAAGTATGGATGTTTTGTATGGTGAGTAGGTTTAGTGTATTGAATATTGGTGGAGTGTGCTGCCTGTAGTGAGAATTTGTTATCATTCTAACTGCAGCCTTTTGTTGGGTAATTAGTGGTCTGAGATGGTTAATTGTTGTTGAGCCCCATGCACAAATTCCATAGGTGAGATAGGGGTAAATAAGAGAGTGATATAGGGCCAGGAGGGCTGACTGTGGAACATAGTACCGTATCTTCGATAGTATGCCTACAGTCTTGGAAATTTTCTTAGAAATTTGATGTATATGTGTATGAAATTTGAGTCTATTATCAAGGTGGATTCCTAAGAATTTTCCCTCTGTTAGTTTTGTGATAGGTGATCCATTTATCATTATGTTAAGAGGGACATCTGTAGCTCTGTTACCAAACTGAATGAAGTAGGTTTTGTCAATGTTTAGTGTAAGTTTGTTAGTCCTCATCCAGGTAGATATTTTCTGTAATTCGGTATTTACAGTATTGGCTAGCGTGACTGGGCTCGGGTGAGAGAAGACGTATGTAGTGTCATCTGCAAATAGTGTGGGTTTGAGTAATTGCGAAGCATTTGGAAGGTCATTTATGTATAGGAGAAAGAGAAGAGGGCCAAGGACACTTCCCTGTGGGACACCAACTGTAATTGGTTGTGCAAAAGAGTTTGCCCCATTTGCGTACACATATTGGCTTCTGTTGCTGAGGTAAGACTTGAGGTAGTTGAGGGAGTGCCCTCTTATACCATAGTGTGACAATTTTACGTGGAGCAAGTCATGGTCAACTGTATCAAAAGCTTTACGTAAGTCAATGAAGATCCCCAGTGGGACTTCTTTTTTCTCTATTGCAGTGTATATATGTTCTAGCATGTGTATAATAGCATCATTAGTATTTTTATTAGGCCTGAATCCAAATTGGCAGGGGTTGAGTATGTTTTGGGAGATAAGGTAGGAGTAGATTCGTTTATGAATTAATTTTTCGAAGATTTTTGAGAGAGGGTGTAAGTTGGATATTGGCCTATAGTTATTCAACTCTGTTTGGTCTCCTCCTTTGTGGATCGGGGTGACCCTTGCTATTTTGAGTACTGTAGGGAAGGTGGAGGATTCAATGGATTTGTTAAAGAGTGTTGCAATGATTGGTGATAGCACTTGTGACACTTTTTTGTATATAAGGGGTGGTAAGGTATTTAAATCTCCTGCCTTGTTTTTTAGTGCGTTGATAACGCACTAACGCACTAACGCCACACACCGGGAGCTTTCCTATCTTATAGAACATTACTTTTAACACAAACACTACATTCACACACATTCACCTCCATACCCAAAGCAATTCACACGTGCACACAGTTTTACTTGTTCCATTCCTACAACAGCAACCGGAATCAGACTAGTTACCACCCAACCATAATCCGTTACACTACATACCATCCACCCTTGTCATTCGCTAAAACCATTCCCATACACTCCACCACCACTGAAAACCCTTGAAAACCCAACTACCAAAGAAAACCAGTCCCCTACATGGTTATCACTGTACCAATTGCTGGAGACGACTGACTGTAATCTCTCTGTAGTTCTCTGGAAAACAAGCTCCCCAATGACTCCCATAAATAAGTTTGTTCCTACGAGCAGTCCTGTATATACTCGCTGCAATTGCCTTAATTCGAATCCTACCCCAGCATCTCTCATTCCCCAGGAAATATACAGAAAATCCACTACCACATACATAATCGCCCTTTTTACCTCCCGTGATACCCCTTTTACCTCTAATGTTAAAGCTCGCAGGGTCTCTACATTACCCCCACCTAACAGACGAAAAACCCTCGCCAGCCACATCCGTACCTCCCTCAATTCTTCACAAAAATAAACCGCATGAAATGCCGTTTCCAGCTCACCACACTGACTGCAGGACGGTTCCCTCACCAAACCCATTAAACTCAAAACTGCTTTTGAAGCTATGATCCCCATCATGAATCTGTATACCAACTCACGTACCCTAGGCATTAACCTGAGCCTCCTGAAGTCTTCCCATATCATCCCCCAATATACAATGGATAGACCGATACACCCTGCAGGATTTCCTTCCTCCCACTCAATGATACCAAACGCCCCACTTTAAGTCGCTCAACAACTTTAACCAATAACAAAACCCTCAGCATATCCTCACATTCAATTAACTCTTTACCTCCCCACCATCTCTGCACATCCCCCATCACCTTCCCCACTCTTACCCCTCTTTCCCGTCCAGCCCTAATGAATGACTGTTTTACATATATCGCTTTCACCCTCGGCCCCAGTGCTAAAAGACCCACACCCCCTCTGCGCACATTCGACATTACCACTTCCTTGCTCAGCCATGCTCTCCCAAAGCCCCAAACATAACGTAGAGCACGTCTCTGTATTTCTTGTACGTCCTGTGTTCTCAAAGGACACACTTCCGCTATACCCCAAACCTTACTGTAAACCAGCGAATTAACTATTACCGCCCTCTGCTGTAATGTGACATCTCCCGCCCATAAACCCCTTAATCTACTCACTACTTTCTCCACTACCCTCTCTGAATTTACCTGCCTAGCCTCCTGCGCATTCGCCATGTATAAAACTCCACAAATCTTCAAATTATCCACCACTGCCCACCCACCTCCAGTAAACACGATTTCGCCCTATTTGCTCTCATTCCCGACACCTCCCCAAAAATCCCCAGCACCCTCCCCACCATACGCAAATTCCCCCACCCCTTCTATCAGGATAGTGGTACCATCCACATACCCCACAATGCCTGAGCGCCCTTCCCTCTCCCCATTTAAAGCTCCCACCCCCTCAATGAGCCCATAGAACGGATGTTGCATGCACGCAAACAGAATTTGCGAAAGAGGGCACCCCTGCCGTAATCCCCTCTCCATTTTAACCAGCCTTCCCAATCTGCCATTAACTTGGACCCGTACCATAGCCGCTGAGTATAGCGTATCAACCCACCTCGCCACTCCCAGTCCAAACCCCAGACGCAACAAACAAGCCCTCAAAAATTTTCTATTCACACAGTCATATGCATTCTCCCAATCAATACCCAAAAGTCTTCCCCCCTCGCAACCCTCCAAAAATTCCCTTATGCGCCCATGCCCAACTCTCATACTTCGTCCCGGTATACCCATCTGTCCCCTATGTACAACCTCACCAATTACCTTCTTCATCCTATTACCTAATATCTTTGCAAAAATCTTGTAGTCAGAGCACATTAGTGAGATAGCTCTATACGCACTTAAAACACTCCCCACTTGCTTTTTCCGAACCAACACCACCACTCCAATACTTTGTGTCTGACTTAGCTTGCCCTCCCGTAGCATACAATTCATGACCTCCACCAGACAAGTCTTAATATGCTCCCAATGAACTCTGTAAAAATCATTTGAAATCCCATCGATGCCCGGTGCTTTTCCAGTACTCATGTTAAACACTGCCTCCTCAACTTCCCCCACACTAATCGCTCCTCCCATCTCCATCCCCTCCACTTCTTTCTGCCCTAACCCACACCCCCCCTCCAACACTTCCTCAAAAGCATCGCCCTCCCCCCCTTTCTCCATTTCTCTCGAAACCAGAAATCAGTATAATTACTCATGCCTTCTGTAGTAGTAAGCACCTGTCCCTTATGATATCCACCCATATCCTCGCTCACCTCTAATTGCAAAATAGTTGACTCCTTCTGCCTTACCCTAAAACGTCTTAAAACACTTCCCGAAGGTTTATCCCCCCACAATACAGCCTCCAATCCTGCCCTCACACGCACGGCATCAAATCTGTCATTGTGTATCTCCGGCAGTCTACCTCTAAGTTGCTCCACGGTCCCATACTGCTTCCCCACTTCCTCCTCATAACACTCGTTCAGCTGACATTCCAAATAATTCTGTAACCCATACTTCCACCTGGCCTCTTCCCGTCCCCTATTTTTAAAGAATCCAGCAATACTCGGCTTAGCTCGCTTCTCCCACCATTCCAAGACACACGACCCCACATCCCTTGATCCCCAAAAAGAGTGCCACCAATCCCCAAAAGCCTCACTCACCCCCTCCCCCTTCACAAGTCTCGCATTTAATTTCCAATAACCAGTGTGTATCCTAACCATACCCTCCCAATCAAGATCTGCAATAACTGCCCTGTGGTCCGAAAACCCCACATCGAAGGTCCTAACTCCCAGAACTCGTATTGCCTCCGTAGCATAGAGCCTATCCAGTCGTGCAGCATAACCCCTTCGTACAAATGTATACTCAATCCTCCAACCACCCCTCCCCACTACATCTAAAACTCCCACATCCCCCAACACATTGCGTAAAAACCCCAACACACACCCCGCCCCCCTCGGTTCCACATCACCCTGTCGTATGACACAATTCCAATCTCCTCCTATCACAGTAACTAAAGGCAATCCCCTCAAATAAAAAAGCAAAACATCCCTCACGAAAGTTACCTTAACTGCTGCATTTCCATCCGCCGGCATGTATACTCCTATAAAACAAACCCTTGTCTCACCCCACTCTCCCTCTACCCGCACCACCCTTCCACCCCCACCCTCCTCCCACCCCAACACACGCAAGGGACTGGTTTCCTTCACAGCCACAGCAACCCCCCCTTTTAACCTCACCGATCCACTCACATATAACTTATAACCCTTCAAGCGCAACTCACATCCAAACTTGTAATTATGCTCCTGTATGAAACATATATCCACATCAAATCTCCTTAAAAACCATTCCATCCACACTCTCTTAATCTCAGCTCTCAGGCCGTTAACATTAATGGTAACCACCTTGAATTATTACAATAAAGGCGGCTTTCCCCGCCGCTTTTGAAGGTTGCTCGAAAGACGTGGTTGTTGACTATAGCCACGTTTGTCACTTGGTCTATCCAGACCTCCGTTTCCCCCCTTTTTCTTCGACCCTTGCAGCACCACAGAACCGGTGCCACCATTCCCCGGTAGCTCTAGCCCGGTCTTCCAAGGTTTCTTTCCAGATCTCTGCCCTGTCGTTAAGACATCTTCCATATCAGACGTCCCAGCTGCTCGCTTACGTGTGCCACCTCCACACGTTGCCTCAGCATCCATGTCCTCGTGGTGCACCTCAATCTCCACCGTGTGCTGCTTACTCTCGTTGCACAAGGTGTTCTCACACTTTCTCCCCTTCCTGACTGTCTTCCACCTCCCCCAAGAAGTCTTTCAAGACCTCGTCCAACAGACCATCCTGTTGTAAGTCACTTCTGTCAACAGTCTCATCCGTAGATGGTCGCTCAGACACAGTTCCCACAGGTAACGTGGCGCACACTCCCATCTCCGACTCCGCTCTGTCTACTTCTTCACTCCAACTTCCAGACGCCTGTCTTGCAGCTTCACCTGTCTCAGGTGCCAAGGAGAGCAGCTGTCGTTCCACAGTTGTTGGCACCTGTTCCCTCCGTCCCTGCCTTTGATGACACTGGGCCACCATATGGTCATAAGACCCGCACAGCCTACATGTCCGACGCTGTCCTGCATAATATACATAAACCTGTGTTCTGAACTCTTCCATCAGAATGTACGATGGTATAGGTTGTCTCAACGTCATCTTCAATGTGAAAGACCCCTCTGGCAGCCCCATATAAGGCCCATCCTTCCACGCTCCCAACTGTGCCGAATGGATCTTGCCATATCTACGGAATACCTCCACAACATCATATTCCAAGGCCTCAAAGGGGACATTTCTCACCTTTACCCACGTTACATAGCTTAATACGTCATGTAGGCAGACCTCCACTGCAGAATTAATGGGCATCCTCTTTTCTTGAAACGCGTCGACTATGCTGGCGTAAAACCCAGCACTCTTGAACTTGATGAAGATCCTGTACACTCCATTCACTGCTACACCATACAACTCTTCGTTCGGTATGCCATACACATCGCGGATGATACTTGGCAGAAGCACCTGCATTGTAGAACTACTCAGGGCACCACGTACCAGCACCACACAGACAGTATTCACCCTGCGTCCATGTCTGTCCGCCATTTTGATTGCTCAAAACAGGTAAACTGCGCAGAAAATCAACTGAATCGGGAGCGCCTGCGCAGCACGTCCACTCGGCCCGGAAGCGAAGAGGACAATGACTTTTCATAGTGTAGGGGGTTACAAAACACTATCTAATATCAGACAAACCTTTCGGTTACCGCAAGGTTGACAATGTGAAAAAAAAAAAATATTAAATGTATTCCAGCTTGTGTGATCTGTCATCGAATCGATGCCAGAGGCCATAAGTATCCTAGTCTCCCATGAGAACGGGTACAGCTAATAAGGCCATTTGATGTAACAGTTGTAGATTACAGTGGGTCTATACTCTTTACAGACTGTTCAACTGCCTCCCAGCATACATAAGGGGGATTACCAACAGACCCCTGGCAGTCTTCAAGCTGGCACTGGACAAGCACCTGAAGTCGGCTCCTGACCAGCCGGGCTGTGTCTCGTACGTTGGTTTGCGTGCAGCCAGCAGCAACATCCTGGTTGATCAGGCTCTGATCCACCAGGAGGCCTGGTCACAGACCGGGCCGCGGTGGCGTTGACCCCCGGAACTCTCTCCAGGTAAACTCCAGGTAAACCTGAAAAGCCTGCATGTAAAGTCCCGTGGCAACGCTCTCGCCTCACACACAGTGTCCGTGGTTCGATCCCCGGCAAGGATAGAAACACTAGGCTACTGTCATCCTTCACTTATCGAGTAAGTAGGTACCTGGTGTGGGTCGCATCATGGGGGGCAAGATTGAGGACCCCATTGGAAATAAGACAGACAGTCCTCGATGAAGCAGTGACTTTCTTGGGTTATCCTGGCTGGCTAACCCTTCAGGGTTAAAAATTCAAACAAAATCTTACCAGGGGACTCCGGCAGAGCGTCGCTAGAGTTGGTGTCAATAAAGTTGGTAGAATTACCGACAATATGTAAAGTAAAAGGACACAAGTGCAACTAATGTGACATTTAATTGTGGCAACGTTTCGCTCTCCAGGAGCTTTATCAAGCCATTATCAATGGCTTGATAAAGCTCCTGGAGAGCGAAACCTAGGACCCAATCTAACTTTGTTATTTTTTTAAATACACTACCTAACAGAATACTCCATTCGACTGAATGTACAGCAATGCATGCAACCATATGACCTGTCTTTGTAATACTCATTTGTGCTTTATTGTTATCTGTTTACAATAATGTCTTATCACTGATTTCATCATTGCTTAGTTAATCTTAAGTTAATTTTAAGCCAGCCCGTAATGCTATGCATATAAGTGGCTTTGGCATGCTGCTCTTACCTGTATTTTTTTGTACCTCTGTATGTATGCTAAAAATTTCTAAATAAATAAATTTCTAAGTGTCACCTTCTTTAGAGGCTCTATGGTGTCACCCGGGGTGGCGCCCCCCCCGTCCCCCTTACGACGCCCAAGGGTCACCCCGGTGGAAACAAGTCTCATTGAACTTTTTTTTTTGGGGGGGGGGGGATTATTCTAGGTTAAATTTACATACGAAGGTTTTATATGCCCTTGAAATCTGTGTACCCTTAATTAAGACCACTGTAAGAAAGAACTTTGTTAGGCACACAAACTTAAAAAATATATTTCCAGCATTATTGTGCTCCATCTTTTATAATATTATGAAAGTATAGTTTTGAATTTTGTATTGTCTGTAGTGACTGGAATAAGTTTTAGGAGAGTAATAAATGGTGTCTCCTAAGTTCTTTTTGTAGTATATAACTGAACTTAATCCTAGTAAGTTTAAGTACAGGTACACATAAATACAGTTACACATGTTATCATACATAGTAACATTTGTAAATTACCTAGGATAACCCTAAAAAGTCAAAGTAATTTATTTATTTGTTTAATTTATTTATTCATTTTATAACTTATTTTTATTTATTAATTTTATTAATTTATGTATGCATTATTAAATAACTGTTTCAGTGGTTTATTTCTTTAATTTTACTTGAGTTATATTCATTTACTTCCCATTAATAAAGAATTTGAATTTGAATTAAGATATTTGTATTAGGCTTGTTGTGTTGAGCGTGAGCAAGGCTGAGACTGGTCCTTGAGAGTCCTGCTACGGCGCTGGTTGATACGTCATGGTGAGAATATTAACATACCTTGATATATTTCTGTGATCTTGCAGTATATGAAGTATGTTTTAGTTGGGAGACATCCTTGGGTATATTTTCTCTCTGATAAATGGTAGTGCACTTGAGGAATGAATGGGGTTCATAGGATGTTTGTGGATATATGGTGATGTCTTCCCCTGGCTGCATAATGGTGGTGTAAACAAACTACTAGATTCATTATTATTTAAGGATGCAGTCTTGTATAAACCTTTCAGTTTTAGCGCGTAACTTGGTTATGTTATTAGATGAAATATTACTCTGATTATTAAACCACTAGGGTTAATCCATAAATTGATAAGCCAATGAAACTCAATTGTCGCCCATTTACAGTGTATTAACCATAACGGTAAAAGTTGTTCTGACGCTACTGAAAGGCTCTTAATCCGAGGAACTGGGCTTGTCCTCTCCTTAGATCGAACCTGATTCCCTATCGTTTTCTTGGAGCTACATGACCCCTGTGGGTTTAGCGCTTTTGATTAAAAAAAAAAAAACTGCAAAGTGCTATCAGAATTCCAGAGCAAGAAAAGGTTAAGCAGGATTAAAATTCCTCTTAAGTTAGGTTGCTTAGGTACGGTTAAGTATGTTATACAATGTGTGTCAGGAAACAGGACAGTAAGTTTATTCAGGTATACACAAATAGTTAAATAATTATACATAGCATATGTGTCGAGAACCTAGGATAACCCAAAAGTCAAAGTGACTTGTTTCCATTGGGGTCCTTTTGTTACTGTATTTTACTATAAAGATGATAATATACTGTAAAGGAGATATACTGGGAATAAGGTGAATTGAATTAAGTAAGTTTATTCAGGTATACACAAATAGTTACATAGAATTATCATACATAGCATATGTGTAGAGAACCTGGGATAACCTAAAAAAGTCAGTGACTTATTTCCATAGGGTTCTTTTACCTTATTATAAAGGTTATAATATTTTCTTATTCTATGATGAAGATAACATCTTATTATCATACTAAAAAGACTATCTACTACACGAGGGTCATTAAGACTATCTACGATAGGAGGGTCATAACTAGGAATGAGGTAAAATATGTGCGGGCAGTATGTTCCATTCCTTTATTGCTGTACAATAAAAGGTGTTTGAAGCCTGGCCACTGACTGGATACTACATAGTTGTGCTCTCTCCCCCTAGTACAGTGGATCCCCGGTTTACGATCAGCTCCCAATGCGACCAATTATGTAAGTGTATTTATGTAAGTGCGTTTGTACGTGCATGTTTGGGGGTCTGAAATGGACTAATCTAATTCCCAATATTCCTTATGGGAACAAATTCGTTCAGTACTTCTGGAATGAAATAATATCGTAAACCGGGGGTCCACTGTACTATGATTGCTTTGGTTCCCAACCTTGACAGCTCTTAGTTGGGTTTAACCTGCTTAGTGTAGAATTTTTAACATATACTTCCTCTCAGTTTTTACACAGGAGGATACCAGCGATATTCCAGAAATGATAAATTATGTAGAGCAGGACGATAATAAACTTCACAATTAGGGTCACAAGTGACATGGTCCTTAGGCAAGTAGATAAATTAAAACCTAACAAATCCCCAGGCCCTGATGAACTGTATGCAAGGGTTCTAAAGGAATGTAAAGAGGAGCTTAGCGTAACATATCACTACAAACTGGCATGGTGCCAGATAAGTGGAAAATGGCAAATGTGATACCTAGTATTTTCAAAGCAGGTGACGGGTCCTTAGCTTCGAACTATAGACCAATAAGCCTAACCTCCATAGTGGGAAAATTTATGGAATCGATAATTGCCGAGGCAGTTCGTAGCCACCTTGAAAAGCGTAAAGTAATCAACGAATCTCAGCATGGTTTTACATGGCCTTACGAATTTATTAACTTTTTTCACTAAGGTATTTGAGGAGGTAGATCATGGTAATGAATATGATATTGTGTATATGGACTTCAATAAGGCTTTTGACAGGGTCCCACATCAGAGACTATTGAGGAAAATTAAGGCACATGGAATAGGAGAAATTTTTTCCTGGATAGAAGCATGGTTGACAAATAGGCAGCAGAGAGTTTGCATAAATGGGGAGAAATCAGAGTGGGGAAGCGTCACGAGCGGTGTTCCACAGGGGTCAGTGTTGGGCCCCCTGCTGTTCACAATCTACATAAACGACATAGATGAGGGCATAAAGAGCGGCATCAGCAAGTTTGACGATGACACCAAAATAGGCTGTCAAATTCATTCTGACGAGGACATTAGATCACTCCAGGAAGATTTGAATAGACTGATGCAGTGGTCGGAGAAGTGGCAGATGCAGTTTAATATAGACAAATGCAAAGTTCTAAATGTTGGACAGGACAATAACCATGCCACATATAAACTAAATAATGTAGATCTTAATATTATTGATTGTGAAAAAGATTTAGGAGTTCTGGTTAGCAGTAATCTGAAACCAAGACAACAGTGCATAAGTGTTCGCAATAAAGCTAATAGAATCCTTGGCTTCATATCAAGAAGCATAGATAATAGGAGTCCTCAGGTTGTTCTTCAACTCTATACATCCTTGGTTAGGCCTCATTTAGATTATGCTGCACAGTTTTGGTCACCGTATTACAGAATGGATATAAATGCTCTGGAAAATGTACAAAGGAGGATGACAAAGTTGATCCCATGTATCAGAAACCTTCCCTATGAGGATAGACTAAGGGCCCTGAATCTGCACTCTTGAAAGACGTAGAATTAGGGGGGATATGATTGAGGTGTATAAATGGAGGCAGGTATAAATATAGGGGATGTAAATAGTGTGCTGAAAGAACATAAAGAAGGAACACTGCAACAGGCTTACTGACCCACGCGGAATAGGTCCATGTCCCCCTTCCCCCGATTAGACCAATGACCCACCCCCCGGATTATCCCAATGACCCACCCAGTCTGGTCATCCCCACTCAAGGATGGAGCACTGTACCAGACCCAGCAGCAAAGCTAGTCAGGTCCAACTCGCACCCACCCACACCCACTCGTGTACAGTGGACCCCCGGTTAACGATATTTTTTCACTCCAGAAGTATGTTCAGGAGCCAGTACTGACCGAATTTGTTCCCATAAGGAATATTGTGAAGTAGATTAGTCCATTTCAGACCCCCAAACATACATGTACAAACGCACTTACATAAATACACTTACATAATTGGTCACATTCAGAGGTGATCGTTATGCGGGGGTCCACTGTATTTATCTAACCTATTTTTAAAACTACACAATGTTTTAGCCTCAATAACTGTACTTGGGAGCTTGTTCCACTCATCCACAACTCTATTACCAAACCAGTGCTTTCCTATATCCTTCCTGAATCTGAATTTTTCCAACTTGAAACCATTGCTGCGAGTCCTGTCTTGGCTGGAAATTTTCAGCACACTATTTACATCCCCTTTATTTATTCCTGTTTTCCATTTATACACCTCGATCATATCCCCCCTAGTTCTACGCCTTTCGAGAGAGTGCAGATTCAGGGCCCTCAGTCTATCCTCATAGGGAAGATTTCTGACACATGGGATCATCTTTGTCATCCTCCTTTGTACGTTTTCCAGAGCATTTATATCCATTCTGTAATACGGTGGCCAGAACTGAGCAGCATAGTCTAAATGAGGCCTAACCAAGGATATGTAGAGTTGAAGAACAACCTGAGGACTTCTATTATTTATACTTCTAGATATGAAGCCAAGAATTCTGTTAGCTTTATTGCAAACACTAATGCACTGTTGTCTTGGTTTTAGATTACTGCTAACCAGAACTCCTGAATCCTTTTCACAATCGGTAGTATTAAGATCTACATTATTTAGTTTATATGTGGCATGGTTATTTAACTGTCCAACATTTAGAACTTTGCATTTGTCAATATTAAACTGCATCTGCCACTTCTCCGACCATTGCGTCAGTCTATTCAAATCATCCTGGAGTGCTCTAGTGTCCTCATTAGAATGAATTGGACTGCCTGTTTTGGTGTCAGCAAATTTGCTTATGTCGCTATTTATTCCCTTATCTATGTCGTTTATGTAAATTGTGAACAACAACGGGCTCAACACTGACCCCTGAGGAACACCGCTTGTGATGCTTCCCCATTCTGATTTCTCCCCATTTATGCAAACACTCTGCTGTCTATTTGTCAGCCATGCCTCTACCCAGGAAAAAATTTCTCCTATTCCATGTGCTTTAAGTTTCCTCAATAGCCTCTGGTGTGGAACTCTATCGAAAGCCTTACTGAAGTCCATATACACAATATCATATTCATTACCATGATCTACCTCCTCAAACACCTTAGTGAAAAAAGTTAGTAAATTCGTAAGACAGGAACGCCCCTTTGTAAAACCGTGTTGAGAATCATTAATCAATCTGTGCCTGTCAAAATGACTGCGAATTGCTTCGGCAATTATTGATTCCATAAATTTTCCCACTATGGAGGTAAGGCTTATTGGTCTATAGTTCGAAGCCAAGGACCTGTCACCTGCCTTGTAAATAGGTATTACATTTGCCATTTTCCACTTACCAGGCACTATGCCAGTTTGTAGTGATATGTTAAAAAGATTAGCCAAAGGTATGCTAAGTTCCTCTTTACATTCCTTTAACCCTTTGAGGGTTGACAGGCCCTCTCAGACTCGTTCTCAGGGTCAGCCAAATTAAAAAAAAAAAATAATTTTCTCTTATGAAAAGATAGAGAATCTTTTCCCGATCATAATGACACCAAAAGTTTGAAATTTGATGGAAAACTTACGGAATTATGCTCTCGCGAAGTTAGCGGTCTCGGCGATCTTTCCCACTTTCAGCCCCATTTTCGGCCAATTCCACTGTACTAGTTGACAAAAAACATGAATATTTCGCTAGAACTCCATTTTTTCTATCGAATGAGTGCAAGAAACTACCCATTTATCAATTTCAACTATCCAGTACAGTGGTCAGAATTTAGCAATTTTGCCAATTTCACACACATTTCAAAAAATGCCAATTTCCGAATAGGGTCCAGAATAAACAAGAAAGACATTCCTGGCACTAAAATGACATTTTCTCTGTTCATTAGTCACGTCTCAAGGCCCCTCTTACATTCTTTTGCTTTCCACTTTGAATTTTTCTCACAAAAAATAGAAGATTTACTGTTATGCAGACTACTGCATTAGTGTAAAAAATGGTATAAATAATATTGGCATACTTGCGAAAGAATATTAGACTCGCCAGTTGACGTGTATTGGACGCTTGGCATGATTTGTTTACTTTTGAACTTTGGTAAAAATTGAACATTTCTGCTACTTTGAGCTCAATTTCAAGGTACTTTTCATTGTAAAACCAGTCGAAATCATCTCTATTTCTGTAATATGTCTTCCATTCTATAAAATGAGACCAAGAAAACTAGAATACAACAATAAATACCATACGAAAATACAGTGCAAAGTCGCTGTTTTATGAAAAAAAAAAGGTCAGTTTTTTTTTCTCATGCACTGCGTGCTGCAGGATTTTTTTTTATACTGTGCACACTGACCACATAGACCCATTCTTTCATATGTAGGCCTACCAGCTTTCTCCCACTAGATTTGATGGCGCTAGAATTTAGGCGTACTAGTACGTCAAAAACCCTGGGTCGTAAGCCGTACTAGTACGGCCGAAACCCTCAAAGGGTTAACACCCTTGCAAACAGTTCATCAGGACCTGGGGATTTGTTAGGTTTTAGTTTCTCTATTTGTCTGAGGACCATGTCACTAGTTACCGCTATCTTACATAGTTTATCATCATCCTGTTCTACATAATCTATTATTTCAGGAATATCGTTAGTATTTTCCTGGGTGAAAACTGAAGAGGAAGTAGGTATTTAGTATTTCACACATATCCTTATCACTGTCAGTGATCTGACCAGAGTTACTCCTAAGGTTGGTTGGGGAAATTTTCAGCACACACTCAAGGAAAAATCGAAAAATTATGGAAATCGAGTTATTCATATAGAAAAATAGCTTAACTCTTTGGCAACACAATGGTACAAGAATCAGTGTTCTAAGACGTTTCTACAAGAAATTATAGTCATTTATATCAGGTATGGTAACGGCGATGTAGGTAGCACGTCTGTTCTCAACCCATGTATTTTTTGGAATTTTTTCCTTGTTTTTTATCGCTTTTTCTTTGCATTATTCTTTCTAATATAATTGATTATTTGGCATCATATAAGAGTAGGTGGAGCTTATCAGTAGAGTGCCAGCCAATTGGGAGCCATCTGAGAACACTCGGCAGTACTCCCCCTCCAGACGGTGCCAGGTGAAATCACTTCATTATTACTCTTATATCAACTATATGGCTTATTTATCTATCAGAATTTATCTAATATGATATAATAAACACTATAAATAACAAACAAACATGTTATATACTCTAGACTGAATAAAATAGGCCATAATATGGCGAGAGTCCACCAGCAATACAGTGGACCCCCGGTTAACGAACTTTTTTCATTCCAGTAGTATGTTCAGGTGCCAGTACTGACCGAATTTTTTCCCATAAGGAATATTGTGAAGTAGATTAGTCCATTTCAGACCCCCAAACATACACGTACAAACGCACTTACATAAATACACTTACATAATTGGTCGCATTTGGAGGTGATCGTTAAGCGGGGGTCCACTGTATTTCGATATAAATGAGTTATTCGTCTCCTTGTTGTATTGTTTGGTCTGTGAGTGATAGAAACGGTATTTTGAAGAGGATAACTGCATTAGAACATCGGTTTACTTAGAAAACCACTGAAACAAACGCGATTTTCGCAATTTTTTTTTTTTTTTTTTTTTCTTTTTCTTTTTCTTTTTTTTTGAGACTGCGGGCCGGCCGGCGTTCCAGGCCTATATCTCGGAAGTAACTTTTTCACTTATTTCGCTTACCTACACCATTATTAATGATTGTATTGAAATGATTTTCACAGACAATATAAAACAAAGCATGCTTGACTATTTGCTGCTTCTTTTTTTGGAATATATCAAATATTTTTGATTTTGTGGGAGGTAAAAGGCAGATATTTTGGTGAATGCCAAAAAGTCTATCAAATGTATTTTTTTTCCCATGATAATAAGGTTGAAACATGTGCATCCAAAATTCGTGTCAGACGTATTCTAACGGTTGGGATTGTCGGAAGTGCCACTCGTAGTGCCATTTTGTCATTCTTGCTGCCATATATGAAAAGTCATGAAATATTTTTTTCTGTTTGTTGGCCAATCATACTGAAACTGTCACATTCTTCTACATATGAACCTCTAAACGTACACCAAAAATAAAAAAAAATTGGTTGAAAAATAAAAAAGTAGGCCGAAATTTTGACCTGCAGCCTTAAGTGGGCCAATCTTGTCCCTAATCTTGCTTCTGTATACCTGAAAGAACCCTTTTGGGTTAGTCTTTGAATCCCTTGCGACCTTAGCCTCATAATCCCTTTTTGCTTTTCTTATTCCTTTTTTTTATTTCTCTTTAATTGAATATATTGATTTCTTAACTGCCCATCCCCTCTTTTGATATACCTATATATGCCTCTCTTTTGACCAATGAGATGTTTTAATCTATTGTTCATCCATTTGGGATCATTTTTGTTGGATTTAATTTCCCTACTTGGAACAAAAGTTGTCTGGGCAGCTAGAACTATGCTCTGAAAAAGTCATATTGGCAACCAAGATCACCTACCTGACCCATAGTCAGGACATCCCAATTTAGCCCACCCAAGTAATTTTTCAGTCCCATGAAGTCGGCCAAGCGAAAATCTGGGACAGAAATTTGATTGCAGTTGTCTGGGTAATTCCATGATATATTGAAACTAAGTGATTTGTGATCACTTTCCCCAAGATCATCATTAACCTCAAGATTATTAATTAGTGAATCTTTGTTGGCAAGAACCAAGTCAAGCAGATTGTTTCCTCTAGTTGGTTCTGTCACAACCTGTTCTAAAAAGCAATCCTGAACTGTATCAAGAAAGTCACTAGACTCACGATTTCCTGTCATATTGTTCCAATCAGTTTGTCTAAAGTTAAAATCTCCCATTATCACAACATTTTCATATCTAGATGCCTTATGAATTTCATCCCATAACAGCTTGCTGCACTCCCTATCAAGGTTTGGGGGCCTATAAATCATACCCAAAATTAATTTGTCACGTCCCTCGAGAAACTGGAGCCAAACCGATTCTGTGTTCGATGTTTCTAATCTTATATCATGTCTAAGACAATTTAAATTTTCTCTGACATACATCGCCACAGCACCACCCTTCCTGTTGACCCTATCAGTGTGGAATAGTTTATAACACTGTATGTTGCATTCAGAAGGCATTTCTCTATCTTTCAGGTTGAACCAGGTCTCTGTTATACCAATAATATCTATATTACCTTCACTTGCAAGTAATTTTAGCTCATCTATCTTATTTTTTAGACTCCTACTATTTGTATAGTAAACCTTTAGGGAGCTAGTCACTTGTTGCCCTCTACTATCTCTCTTTGTTGATCGATTGATTTGCCATTACTAGCAACTTTATTTTGAATATTGTCTTTTAAACATATCCCTGAGGTATCCCGGTAATAACTGCTGTTTTTTACCCTAATGCTGCAGCCTAATTGTTTCCCACAAACACCCATACCTCTATAATCTATCAGTTTAAATTCCTAGACAAGTCATCAATTACCCTCTCAATTGAATTGGCTAATGCAACCACTCCATTCCCAGAGAGATGAACCCCATCTAGCCTAGACAGGACTCTCAGCAATGGTTTTAAGTTGGAAAAATTCAGATTCAGGAAGGATATATGAAAGTACTGGTTTGGTAATAGAGTTGTGGATGAGTGGAACAAACTCCCAAGTACAGTTATAGAGGCCAGAACATTGTGTAGCTTTAAAAATAGGTTGGATAAATACATGAGTGGATGTGGGTGGGTGAGAGTTGGACCTGATAGCTTGTGCTACCAGGTTGGTTGCCGTGTTTCTCCCTTAAGTCAATGTGACCTGACCTGACTAGGTTGGGTGCATTGGCTTAAGCCGGTAGGAGACTTGGACCTGCCTCGCAAGGGCCAGTGGGCCTGCTGCAGTGTTTCTTCGTTCTTGTGTTCTTGTGAATAGTCATGATACACTTACTAGTTGACAACTGTTTGGGGTTACCCCTTTATTGGTATAGTATGTTTGAAACTTATCAGAGTCTGTGTTAAAGGTATTTGATGCAGCTGGTAGTTTACTTACTAGTGTTGATGCAACAGATGTGTAGTAGGAATTAAAGCAATTTGCCACCTTAGACGTTTCGTGGCATACCTTGTTATCGATAGTGAGTACTATGTTAGACCTATCTACTGGCTTATGGCTATACCCCAACTGTTTTAGTTGTTGCCCGAGCTTTCTGGGGTTATGCTTATACTCTTCAATTTTTGAGCAGTAGTGCTTTGCCTTTGCTCCTTTTATAAGCTCTGCTCTCTGTTCCTCACCCTTTGGAATTCATTTAGTGCTGCAATATCCTGTCTGCTTTCAATCTTTTTAGCATCTGGTCTCTGAATTTCATATCTAATATCTCGGTAGTCATCCAGGGTTCAGTTCTTCGTTTAATCCTAACCTCTTTAACTGGTGCAATATTATCAAGGATGGTAGTGAACATTGTTTTGAATGTTTCCCAGGCATCGTTTGCATCCATGCAACTTGTTATCTCTGTCCAGTCACAATTGTGTAGCCTATTTACCAGTGTTTCTTTACTGTAGTTAATAGTTGACCTCATTTTTGTCCTGTGTAGGTCTATCCTATCACTAGTGATTTTCCTAGTGTAGTAAATGATGAAATGATCACTAAGGCCTGTGGTAATGACGCCTGACTGACTAATGTTCTCAGAGCGGTTACAAAGTATGTGGTCAATTAGGGTGGCTGAGAACTGTGTGATCTGGGTTGATGTATTAATTAGTTGAGTGTAACTATTTAAACCTAGAATTTTCTTATATCTTTTGCATAGCCCGTTATTTTGCTGCTGAAAACATATACCGTGGAACCTCAAAAATCGAACTTAATCCGTTCCAGGAGCTGGTTCTAAATTCGAAAAGTCTGAAATTCGAAGCAATATTTCCCATAAGAAATAATGGAAATAAAATTAATCCGTTCCAGAAACCCAAAAATATTCACACAAAAAATACATTTTATAGAGATTAATTACAGTTTTACATACAACAAATACTACAGTTTTTAATTATGTATAGTAATACATATAAAATAACATTTTTACTTACCTTTATTGAAGATTGGTGATGGCATCTGGAAGATAGGGAGGAGAGAGGGAGTTGGGGTTAGTGTTTGGAAGGAGAATCCCCCTCCATGAGGACTTCAGGTAAAGCCCCCTCTGGGGTTACTTCCCTTCTGTCTTTTAATGCCACTAGGACCAGCTTGAGTCACTGGACCCCTGTCTCACAAAATAACTGTCCACAGTCCTCTGTTTCTGGCGCCTCTCTAACATTTCCCTAAAATGGGACATGGTTCTGTCATTGAACTTTTGCAAAGATGATTTGTTTCAGCTTGCTCAGGGTGGTACTTCTGCACAAACATTTGGACATCATTCCACTTGGCACAAATCTCCTTAATCTTTGAAGAATGAAGAAGGCACCTCATCCACTTTAGCAACATCAGCTTCCTTGATTTGTTCTTTCTTTGACAGGATAGAACCTATGGTCGACTTGTTTTTCCCATACATCCTGGCAAGCTCAACAAGTCTCACACCACTCTCATACTTCTGTATTATTTCCTTCTTCACATCTATGATGTTTCTCACTTTCTTTACCACAGGGGTACCACTAGCAAGTTTCTTTGGGCCCATGGCAGCTTATTTCACAGTCCCACAAGCACTAAACACAACGAAATAATCGTAAAATGCGTGAATTAGAGAGCAGGTTAGTGTTCACTCAAGCATAAGCAAAGCTAGACTGCTCACGGCGCCTGCGCGGGGACGCGGACAGAGCGGGCGGCAGACAGGTCCCGTACCCGGCGGTCCGAAAATAGGGGCGCGTTCGATAATAGGGACACAGTTTGTCCGAAAAAATGGTCCTATTTTTGAAACGTTCGATATGTGACACGTTCAATTTTTGAGGTTCCACTGTATTTACATTGTGCAAGCTAAAAAATAAAATAATTCTCCTTTTCTGTAGCTGCATTCATTAGGCACCTTTTGGCTCTATTCTTGAACTGGTTTGTGCTATAACTGGCTTTGACATGTGCACATAGTCTGTTCCATCCTTTATTGCTGTACAGTAATATGTGGTTTGAAGCTTGGCCACTGACTGTGGGTACTACAAAGTTGTAGGTGGGTGAGAGTTGGTCCTGACTAGCTTGTGCTACTAGGTTTGATGCTGTGCTCCTTAAGTGAATGTGACCTGACCTGACTAGGTTGGGTCATTGGCTTAAGCCAGTAGGAGACTTGGACCTGCCTTGCATGGGCCAGTAGGTCTGCTACAGTGTTTCTTCTTATGTACTCTGATTGCTTTGGTTCCCAGCCTTGACAAAATTGTCAGCAAGTTATTCTGAACTGTTTCTGAGCAGTTTTATGAACTTGATTTAACCCATTTGTGTATTTATGTAACCTATTTTTAAAACTACACAATGTTTTAGCTGCTATGACAGTACTCGGGAGTTTGTTCCACTCATCCACAACTGCCTTCATTCAACATATCTAATTGTTGTAATTCATCCTGGCCTACATGCTCTCTTGGATCCAGGTCCAGGATGAATATTACCATTTTGTTCTGGGTGATTTGTAGTCTATCTTAAATCTTTTTTTGTGCAAGAAAGGTATAAAATACTGACAATATGAAAGTTAAGACATGTGCAACATCTGGATATCTTTATTGTAGACATTTCGCCATCCAGCGGCTTTATCAATACAAATTCTAGGACATAATTAGAACACAGTAGAACTGTCAAGGCAGAATACCATGAAGAGCACACATAGTCCATATGACATTGTATAAGAGCTAGACATAGGGCCCTGCAAGCCTCAGTTGGTAGACAGTGTGCTTGTCTGTAGAGGAACTTCAGTTTGGCATTCGCTTTCTTTACTACAATTCTGACTAGTGTTTCCTGACCCACCACTGCTGTGTTTGATCATCTGATAGAGGCCTTCCACTAGCTTACCTGTCCACCCAATTTAAAAATGTGTATTTGTTTGTTTTTCGTATATTTTAGATGTATTAGATTAAATCGAATCTTAGGTTTGTTTGTTTTTTCCCTATGGGTGTTTATCCTAGGATTTTTAGTTTGCCCCATTTTTTATTATTTTAAATCGGGGGGGGGGGTGGCTTAACCCATGCATAGGGCAAAATTCAGAGGACATAACACTCAGGACAAAACCCCCTTGCAGGCAAACTAAAATTTATTTTTATTTTATTATCACACTGGCCGATTCCCACCAAGGCAGGGTGGCCCGAAAAAGAAAAACTTTCACCATCATTCACTCCATCACTGTCAGTGTAAAGCACCCTTCTGGCAAGACAGTGATGGAGTGAATGATGGTGAAAGTTTTTCTTTTTCGGGCCACCCTGCCTTGGTGGGAATTGGCCAGTGTGATAATAAAATAAAAATAAATTTTAGTTTGCCTGCAAGGGGGTTTTGTCCTGAGTGTTATGTCCTCTGAATTTTGCCCTATGCATGGGTTAAGCCATCCCCCCTGATTTAAAATAATAAAAAATATTTGGTGAAAGCCGAGTGCACTAACCAATAACAGCATATTTGTTCTTTTCACTGAATGTATTCTGAATGCGAGAAAGCGTTAAGAGTTCTGGTTAGCAATAATCTAAAGCCAAGACAACAGTGCATAAGTGTTTGTAATAAAGATAATAGAATTCTTGGCTTCATATAAAATATAAATAATAGGAGTCCTCAGGTTAAACTTAAGAACATAAGAAAGGAGAAGTACTGCTCCAGGCAGCTTTGTGTGCAGATGGGGGGATGCAAATTTTTAATATTATTTTAATTAGTTTGACAGAGCCTCTTTTTCTCAGAACTATGAAAAGAGAACTGAAATTAAAGTTGTTGTTTTATGGTGTAGAAGCTGGTAGAAATGCCAGCACGTTATTTTCCAGTTTATTTATGCCAAGTAATGGTTTTTCTGAAAATTGCCATTACACTACCTTAACCCTTTGACTGTTTCAGTCGTATATATACATCTTGCGAGCCACCGTGTTTGATGTGTATATACTCAAATTCTAGCAGCTTCGAATCAAGCAGGAGAAAGCTGGTAGGACCACATGTGAGAGAATGGGTCTGTGCACCATATAACAAAAACCCTGCAGCACACACTGTATAATGAGAAAAAAAACTGACTTTTTTTTTTTTTTTAATTAACCCTTTCAGGGTCGCCAGGCCCTCTCCGAGACTTGTTCCCAGGGTTGCCCAAATTTAAAAAAAAAAAAAATTATGAAAAGATAATGACACCAAAAGTATGAAATTTGATGGAAAACTTGCAGAATTATGCTCTTGCGAAGTTAGCGGTCTCTATGATGTTTACGCATCGGCGATTTTGTCCACTTTGAGCTCTATTTTCGGCCAGTTCCAGTGTACTAGTCAACAAAAATCATAACTATTTCGCTAGAACTCCATTTTTTCTATCGAATGAGTACAAGAAACCACCCATTTACTGATATCAACTATCCAATAAAGTGGTCAGAATTTAGCGATTTTGTCAATTTCACACAAATTTCAAACGATGCCAATTTCTGAATAGGGTCCAGAATAAACAAGAAAGACATTCCTGGCACTAAAATAACAAGTTCTCTGTTCGTTAGTCACATCCCCAGGCCCCTCTTGTATTTCTTTGGCTTTCCACTTTGAATTTTTATTCTTACAAAAAATAGATTTACTGTTATGCAGAATACTGCATTAGTGTAGAAATGGTATAAATAATATCAGCGCACTTGTGAAAGAATATTGTATTAGACTCGCCAGTTGACGTGTATTGGACACTTAGCATGATTTGTTTACTTTTGAACTTTGGTAAAAAATCAAACATTTCTGCTGCTTTGAGCTCAATTTCAAGGTAATTTTCATTGTAAAACCAGTCAAAATCATCTCAATTTCTGTAATATGTCTTCCATTCTATAAAACAAGACCAGGAAAACTAGAATACAACCATAAATACCATACGAAAATGCAGTGCAAAGTCGGTCTTAATCCAAAAACACGGTCAACGTTTTTTTTTTCTCTCATTATGCACTGTGTGCTGTAGGATTTTTTTTTTTTGTACTGCGCACACTGACCACACAAACCCATTCTTTCATATGTAGGCCTACCAGCTTTCTCTCGCTAGATTTGAGGGTGCTAGAATTTAGGCGTATTAGTACGTCAAAAACCCTGGGGCGTAAGCCGTACTAGTACGGCCGAAACCCTGAAAGGGTTAAAATGCCGAATTTGTGATGTATTTTCATGTAGTATTTATGGTTGTATTCTTGTTTTCTTGGTCTCGTTTGATAGAATGGGAAACATATTATAGAATTAGAGGTGATGTTGATTGGTTTTACTATGGAAAGAACCTTGAAATGGAGCTCAAAGTAGGGGAAATGTTTGATTTTTGCCGATGTTCAAAAGTAAACAAATGTCATTTTCCAATAAATGTTCAAGTAGCCTTTCTAATATGCAGTCATGAATGGGTTGACATTATTTGTACAATTATTACAATATTGCAGTTGTCTGCATAACAGTAAATCTTCTATTTTTGTTTGAATAAAAATTCGAAATAGAAGATAAGATTTCGTTCGGATTTTTAACCCCGGAGGGTTAGCCACCCAGGATAACCCAAGAAAGTCAGTGCGTCATCAAGGACTGTCTTACTTGTTTCCATTGGGATCCTCAATCTCGTCCCCCAGGATGCGATCCACACGAGTCGACTAACGCCCAGGTACCTATTTGCTGCTAGGTGAACAGGACAACAGGTGTAAGGAAACGTGTCGAAATGTTTCCACCCGCCGGAAATCGAACCCGGTCCCTCCGTGTGTGAAGCGGGAGCTTTAGCCACCGGGCCACCCGGAAAGCAAGAAAGCAAGAGCAATATCAGAGGGGCTTGGAGACGTGACTGATGAACAAAGAAAATGTTATTTTAGAGCCAGGAATGTCTGCATTGTTCATTCTGGACCTTATTTTGAAATGTCATATTTTTTAATTTTCGTGAAATTGGCCAAATTGCAAATTTCTGACCACGTTATTGGGTAGTTGAAATTGGTAAATGGGCAGTTTCTTGTGCTCAATTGATAGAAAAAATGGAGTTCTGAAGTAATAGCTGAGTTTGGATGGCTGGAACAATGGAATTAGCCAAAAATAGGGCTCAAAGTGGGCGAAATCACCGATTCATAAATATTGCAGAGGTCGCTAACTTTGTGAGAGCGTAATTCCGTCAATTTTCCATCAAATTTCGTTCTTTTTGATGTCATTACAATTGGGAAAAGATTATCTATCATTTCATAAGTTTTTTTTTTTTTTGTGTGTGTGTGTGACACCAGGAGACACCTTAGGATTGGGGGTTGTGACAGTCAAGGGGCTAAGGATAATATGCATGTTTCAGCACAGTACATAAAATTTGTTGAGGTGCATACCACACCATAACCTCAGTTGTAATATTCATAACAAATTAGTGTAAATATTTTTCTCTTTATTTTGGTGTTCCAGCACTATGTATGAGGAAAATTTACAGCATCACAGTTGTTTTGAAACTGTAATAAGTCACATTTTGGACTATGGGGTTATCCTTAGTAGTATTTATTTATTTATTTTATTTAGTAATTTGAGCATACATAGAGGTACAAAAAAATACAGGTAAGAGCAGCACACCAAAGCCACTTATATGCATAGCATTACGGGCTGGCTTAAAATTAACTTAAGATTAACTAAGCAATGATGAAATCAGTGATAAGACATTATTGTAAACAGATAACTATAAAGCACAAATGAGTATTACAAAGACAGGTCATATGGTTGCATGCATTGCTGTACATTCAGTCGAATGGAGTATTCTGTTAGATTGGGTTTTAGGTTTAACATTTATGTGATATAATTGTGAGAAACATTTAAGATATACAATTTATAAGGTTCAGTTATTCAGTATTTATTTGGTTTTGGGTGAGTAAGTGATCTTTGAGAAGAGACTTGAATTTATAAACAGGTAGTGTTTCTTTTATATTTACAGGTAATGAATTCCAGATTTTAGGGCCTTTTATGTGCATTGAGTTTTTGCATAGCGTGAGATGGACACGAGGAACATCAAAGAGTGATCTGTGCCTTGTATTATGGTCATGTGTTCTGTTGAGGTTGGCAAGGAGATGTTTGAGGGGAGGGTTAATATCAGAGTTAAGTGTTCTATGTATGTAATAGGTGCAATAATAAGTATGGATGTTTTGTATGGTGAGTAGGTTGAGTGTTTTGAATATTGGTGGAGTGTGCTGCCTGTAGTGAGAATTTGTTACCATTCTAACTGCAGCCTTTTGTTGGGTAATTAGTGGTCTGAGATGGTTAATTGTTGTTGAGCCCCATGCACAAATTCCATAGGTGAGATAGGGGTAAATAAGAGAGTGATATAGGGCCAGGAGGGCTGACTGTGGAGCATAGTACCATATCTTCGATAGTATGCCTACAGTCTTGAAAATTTTCTTAGAAATTTGTTGTATATGTGTATGAAATTTGAGTCTATTATCAACGTGGATTCCTAAGAATTTTCCCTCTGTTAGCTTTGTGATAGGTGATCCATTTATCATTATGTTAAGAGGGACATCTGTAGCTCTGCTACCAAACTGAATGAAGTAGGTTTTGTCAATGTTTAGTGTAAGTTTGTTAGTCCTCATCCAGGTAGATATTTTCTGTAATTCGGTATTTACAGTATTGGCTAGCGTGACTGGGCTCGGGTGAGAGAAGACGTATGTAGTGTCATCTGCAAATAGTGTGGGTTTGAGTAATTGCGAAGCATTTGGTAGGTCATTTATGTATATGAGAAAGAGAAGAGGGCCAAGGACACTTCCCTGTGGGACACCAACTGTAATTGGTTGTGCAGAAGAGTTTGCCCCATTTGCGTACACATATTGGCTTCTGTTGCTGAGGTATGACTTGAGGTAGTTGAGGGAGTGCCCTCTTATACCATAATGTGACAATTTTACGTGGAGCAAGTCATGGTCAACTGTATCAAAAGCTTTATGTAAGTCAATGAAGATCCCCAGTGGGACTTCTTTTTTCTCTATTGCAGTGTATATATGTTCTAGCATGTGTATAATAGCATCATTAGTATTTTTATTAGGCCTGAATCCAAATTGGCAGGGGTTGAGTATGTTTTGGGAGATGAGGTAGGAGTAGATTCGTTTATGAATTAATTTTTCGAAGATTTTTGAGAGAGGGTGTAAATTGGATATTGGCCTATAGTTATTCAACTCTGTTTGGTCTCCTCCTTTATGGATCGGGGTGACCCTTGCTATTTTGAGAACTGTAGGGAAGGTGGAGGATTCAATGGATTTGTTAGTGTTGCAATGATTGGTGATAGCACTTGTGACACTTTTTTGTATATAAAGGGTGGTAAGGTATTTAAATCTCCTGCCTTGTTTTTTAGTGCGTTGATAATAAGGGAGACTTCGTAAGGGTTAATCGGAGCTAGGAACAGTGTGCTCGGGTAGTTTCCAGTGAGGTAGTCATTTGGTGGGGTATCTGAGCTTGGGATTTTATTGGCAAGGTTTTGTCCTATAGTGGAGAAGAAATCATTGAGTCTGTTTGCTGTTTCTGTTGGTGGGAGTTGGGGTTCATCTGATTTTGCTAATTTTATTTCGCTATTTCGTGATATCTTTTTTGTTCCCAGAATTTCTGATAGGGTTTTCCAGGTCTTTTTTATATCACCTTGTAAGTTGGATAATCTGTTCTCATAATAAAATTTTTTTGCCCTTCTTATCAGGCTGGTTAGGATTGACGAGTAACGTTTTGTTTGGTCTCTGGTTATGTGACCCATTCTGTACTGTTTTTCATATCGGTGTTTTGTATTTATGGATTTGAGAATGCTGGGTGTTAGCCAGGGACTGTTCAGTCTCTTAGCTGTCATCTGTTTAGTTTTTTTAAGGCAGTGCTTGTTATAGAGGTATTGGGTCTTTTTTAGAAAATTATTAAAACATTCGTCAATTTCTGTATAGATTTCTAGCTCAGTGTGCCAGTCAATGTTTGTTACTGCTGTTGTGAAGTTATTAATGGCTGCCTCATTGTGAAGTCTGAAGGTGACTTTAGTAGTGTCTTGGGGTAATTTACCAAGAGTTGTTATGAGGAAAGTAGGGTAGTGGTCTGTGGTATTATCTGTAATTATGCCTGATTTTAAAGGGGATATGGTGTTGGTCCAGATGTGGTCAAGTAGGGAAACACTGGTCTCCGTAACTCTTGTAGGTTTTGTTACTGTTGGTAGCAACATGCAGTTACTCATTGTGTTTGTGAATTCAGTAACGTGTGGGTCCTGGTGTTGCAGGAGATTTATACTGAAGTCGCCTGAGAGTAGCAAGTGATCTTTGTCCGTGCGTGCATCAGTTATCATACTTCCTAGGTTTTGACTAAATTGGCTAATGTTTGACTGTGGAACTCTGTAGATGTTTATCAATGTGAGAGGTTTTTGTAGGTATTTGGATTTGAATTTAGCTATTATATATTCCCCATGTTCATCCCTTGTGCAAGTATTAGTGATGCATTCTAGTTGGTCTGAGTAGTATAAAGCTGTGCCACCCCCTTGTTGATCTGTCCTACAGTTGTGTATGGCTGTGTAACTAGGAATGGCATAGACATCTGTAGTATCAGGCTTTAGCCAGGTTTCAGTTAGTGTAATGATGGACATATTGGCATGCAAGGAATTTAGTAATGCTATGAGGTCATCGTAATGCTTGCTTAAAGATCTGATATTGTAGTTAAAGACAGTTATGTTTCTGTTGGCTCTGAGAAGTGCCTTTGATTGTTCTGCTGTGTAGTAATTACAGTAACTGTTTGATTCATTTAAGTCATTCAATAAGAGGTTGGTATCAGGATCAATGCTTGTAATCATAAGATTTGTAGTGAATCTATAGTTAGAATTAAGTATAAAACAAAGTAAGTATTATAAAGCTAAAAAATAGCACCTGAATTATTTAACAAATGTAAAAATAATGAGCTAAGGTAGTTTTTTAAAGCTAAAATAAAGGAGACAATATAAAAGGGACTAAAATAATTAGTGGTGAACAAATAAAGTGATGATCAAAAAATGGAGCTTGGGAATATGATAGTAGGTAGTACTTTAAAGGTAATTCTTTAAAGTTAGAATTATAATATAAAAGGGACTAATATAAGTTGTGGTGAACAATAAAGTGGTAATCAAAAAATGAGCTTTGGAATATAATGGCAAAACAGTGAACTTATTAATAACACTTTAGCACCTGAGAATAGCACCTTGATTATTTTAACAATTGTGAATATAACAATTGTGAATATATAAAGCTAAAATAAAGGAAAAAATATATAAGGGACTAAAATTAAGTAATGGTAAACAAAGTTAAATGGACAGATAGTCACTATGAAATAATAATGGTTTAGGAGTAAGATCTGATTTGTAATATTAAATAAGTTGAGCAGTTTATTGCACAATAAAAAGTAAAAAAATGAGGTAGTTGGTACTAGCTAGCAAAAGATAGTTTTGGTACTTGCAAAAAGTAATTGGAATATACACTAATTGCACACACAATAAAAGTGACTAAAAAAAACAAGTAGTGGTAAAAAAAATTAAAAGGACAGGTAAGAACAATGAATAATATTAATTTGGAGTAAGATTTGACTTGTAACTTAAAATTATGAGCAATTAATAGCAGTAAGAAAGAAGTATAAAGTATTGGAGGTAGTTAGCATTAGCTAGTGATGAAAAAAATAATAAAAATAATAATGCACAATATAATTGTAACATACACTATATGCACCACACGTATATATGTATTAAGGGCACTTATCTAATCCGTTACAGAAATGTCCGCTTTTCTAAGGAAGGTAGAGAAATCATGTTCGTTTGAGATAGTATATTGTTGTCCTGTTGATGTCTTCCTTACTAGTATTTTCCCATCTCGCGTGAAACACTGATGTATTTTGTTTTCCTGTTTAAGTTTTCTCAGCCTGAACAGAAGGTTTTGACATTTTCTTGTTAGACACTCATTTATGTACACTCCATTTTTCATTGTAATTGCTGATTTAATTAGGTCCTTTCTTTTATCGTATGAATGAAGTCGGATCATTATACTGTGTTTACTTCCTGGTTTTCCTAGCAAACGTGTTTCTTTGATTTCATTGTTTTGCACGATGACTTGTACGTGGTCCTGTATTATCCTGACAGCAGTTTCTTTGCACTGTGCTTGGGTTATGTCACTTGGAATGTGTGGACTGTTTATTATTACTGCATCAGACAACTTATCTTGTTCAGTTTTGTCGTCTTGGAAATCAAGGTATTCATTTAGTCGAGTGTGCATGTTCTGATTCCAGTCCTTGATTGCTTCTTCAACCTTCATATTTATTGTAGTTATTTGTTCAGTGTGACTGGCTATAGCTGCTTTCAGAGTATTTTCTGTGTCGACACTTCCCGAGGTAATCTGCTCTTCAAGGTTTTGGATCTTGTTCTCGAGGTTGGTTATCTTGGATTCTCGTCACTCGAGTGTTGCTTTGATATCTTTGATTTCATTTTCTAGAGCAACAATGTAGTCCTTGATATTGTCAGGAATAATCATACCTGAGTAATCATGGGTGAATCCTTTGAAGGGAGTGGAGTTGGAGGGGGAGTCAGCCATGTTTGTTGTTGTTGTTGTTCCCTGGGTGGCGGCAGTGAGGGGGGTTGATGATACACTGGCGTCCTGCTGGGTAGACAAGTCGAGTTCTAGGGTCCTTGCTGTTGTGGTTGTCTGGCAGCAGAGGCAGTGTTTGGGTTAGCAGGGCTGTCTTCCTTAGATCTTCTAATTTTGTCAAGATTTGGGTTACATTCTTAGTATTCTTGGGTCATTTTGTGGTCTACATGGGCTCATGTAGTTGAACTTTCACTTAGGCCATCACAAGTTTTGATGAGCGATGTTTTTTGAGGAAGAAGAGGTGGTAGGATGCCGCCGCTGCCGCTGACAGTGAAATATTAATAAATTTAGAACAAATAAGTAATCATTTCATTTGCTAGCAGGAAGTTGGTAGTATATAGGTCCTGTGGTGTGGTTCGGTAGGCAACGTTCTCGCCTTGCATGCCGAGTGTCCATGGTTCAACCCCCCCCCCCCCCAGTCGGGTGGAAATGTTGGACATGTTTCCTAATGCCTGCTGTCCCTATTCACCTGGCAGTAAGTAGGTGCCTGGGTGCCAGTCAACTGGTATGGGTCACATCCTGCTACCCAGGATAACCCACCGGGGAGCTAACCCTCTGGGGTTAGCTAACCAGATGGTTAGCAGCCTGCATGACTTGGTTCTTGCCAACAAAGAATCACTAATTAATAATCTTGAGATTAATGATGAGCTTGGGGAAAGTGATCACAAATCATTTAGTTTCAATATATCAGGCTTACCCAAATAACTGCAATCAAGTCTGTCCCAGACTTCCGCTTGGCTGATTTCATGGGACTGAGAAGTTACCCGGGTGGACTGAATTGGAATGACCTGACTAGTCATGTAGGTGGTGATGGTTGCCAATATGACATTTTCCAGAGCAGAGTTCTAGTTGCCCAGACAACTTATGTTCCGAGTAGGGAAATTAGATCTAACAAAAATGATCCCTAATGGATAAACAGTAGATTAAAACCTCGTTGGTCAGAAGAGAGGCATATCAAAAGAGGGGATGGTCAGTTAAGAAATCAATATATTGAAGTAGAGAGAAATAAGAGAGATTAGAAAAGCAAAAAGGGATTATGAGGCTGAAGTCGCAAGGGATTCAAAGACTAACCCAAAAGGGTGTTTTCAGGTGTACAGGTGTATGATTAGGGACGAGATGGGCCCACTTAAAGGTAACTCAGGTCAGATCACTGACAGTGATAAGGAAATGTGTGAAATTTTCAACACTCCTTTCAGTTTTTACTCACGAAGATGCTAGCAAAATTCCAGAAATAATAAATTATGTAGAACAGGATGATGATAAACCATGCACGATTGAGGTAACTAGTGACATGGTCCTCAGACAAATAAAGAAATTAAAACCTAACAAATCCCTAGGCCCTGATGAACTGTTTGCAAGGGTTTTAAAGGCATGTAAAGAGGAACTTTGCAAACCTTTGGCTAATCTTTTCAACATGTCACTACAAACTGGCAGTGACATGTAGGAGACAGGTCCTTAGCTTTGAACTATAGACCAATAAGCCTTACCTCCATAGTGGGAAAACTTGTGGAATCATTAATTTCCTAAAGGCATAAATTGAGTAATGAATCTCAACACGGTTTTGCAAAGGGGCATTAACTTTTTTCACTAAGGTATTTGAGGACGTAGATCATGGTAATGAATATGATAGTGTATATGGATTTCAGTAAGGCTTTCGATTGAGTTCCACATCAGAGGCTATTGAGGAAACTTCAGGCACATGGAATAGAAATTTTTTTCCTGGGCAGAAGCATGGTTGACAAATAGGCAGCAGAGAGTTTGCATAAATGGGGAGAAATCTTGAGTGGGGGCACGTCACAAGTGGTGTTCCACAGGGGTTGGTGGGCCCTTTGTTCACAATTTACATAAATGACATAGATGAGGGAATAAATAACAACATAAGCAAATTTGTTGATGATGCCAAAATAAGCCATCCAGTTCATTTTAATGACATTGGAGCACTCCAGGAAGATTTGAATAGATTGATGCAGTGGTTGGAGAAGCGGCAGGTGCAGTTTAACCCCTTCAGGGTCCAAGGCCAAAATCTGAAGTGGTGCCCCAGTGTCCAAGAATTTTCCAAAAAAAATTTTAATTTTTTTCTTATGAAATGGTAGAGAATCTTTTTCTGAAGGCAATAAAACAAAAAATACGAAATTTGATGGAAAATTGACAAAATTATGCTCTCGCGAATTTTGATGTGTCAGCGATATTTACGAATCGGCGATTTTGCCGACTTTGACTCCCATTTTAGGCCAATTATATCATTCCAGTTGACCAAATTCTTAGCTATTTCACTAGTATTGCTTCTATTCTATCGATTGAACACAAGAAATCGCCAAGTCAACTGTTTCAACTACAAAATAGTGATCGGAAATTGGTAATTTGGCCAATTTAACACAGTTCAAAATCCAATTTCAAAATAGCGTCCAGAATAAACAATGTAGGCATTCCTGACACTAAACTAACATTTCCTCTGTTCATTAGTTAGGTTTTGAGGCTTTACAAATAAATCCCATTTTGATTTTTTATTCACACCAAAAAATAGAAGATTTACTGTTATGCAATATTGTAATAATTGTATAAATATCATCACCACATTTGTGAATGTATATTAGACCCACCAGCTGGCGTGTATTAGATGTGTGAGGTCGTTTGTTTACTCTTGAACATCGGCAAAAATTTAACATTTCCGATACTTTGAGCTCAGTTTCAAGCCATTTCCAGTGCTAAAACCAATCAAAATCATCTCTATTTCTGTAATATGTCTTCCATTCTACCAAATGAGACCAAGAAATTGCAAATACTGTACAACTATAAAAAACATACGAAAAAACACTGCAAAGTTGCTGTTTTAATCAAAAATCTTGGTTTCAGTTTTTTTTTCTCTCATTATACAGTGTGCTGCAGGATTTGTTTTATGTGGTGCACACATACCACATAGATGTATTCTCTCATATCTAGGCCCAAGTGTACCACTCAGTTTATCAGAGTGAGCTGAGCTCATGACGTAGATCTACGGTTTGGACCCTGAATGTAAAGCCGTAGATCTACGGGACGGACCCTGAAAGGGTTAATATAGACAAATGCAAAGTTCTAAATGTTGGACAGGAAAATAACCATGCCACATATAAACTAAATAATGTCGATCTTAATATTATGGATTGCGAAAAAGATTTAGGAGTTCTGGTTAGCAGTAATCTGAAACCAAGACAACAGTGCATAAGTGTTCACAAAGCAAACAATCCTTGGCTTCATATCAAGAAGCATAAATAATTGAAGTCCTCGGGTTGTTCTTCAACCCTATACATGTATATCTTTGGTTAGGCCTCATTTAGATTATGCTTCACAATTCTGGTCACCTTATTACAGAATGGATATAATTGCACTGGAAAACGTACAAAGGAGGATGACAAAGTTGATCCTGTGTATCAGAAATCTTCCCTATGAGGATAGACTGAGGTCCTTGAATCTGCACTCTAGAAAGGCAAAAATTTAGGGGAGCATATGATTGAGGTGTTTAAATGGAAAACAGGAATAAATAAAGGGGATGTAAATAGCATGCTAAAAATACCTGGCTTAAACAGGACTCTCAGCAATGGTTTCAAGTTGGAAAAATTCAGATTCAGGAGGGACATAGGAAAGCCACTGGTTTGGTAATACATACAGTGGTACCTTGAGTTACGAGTGCCCCAACTTACGAGTTTTCCGAGTTATGAGCTGTTGCTTGGTTGATGTTTTGCTTTGAGTTGCAAGCCAAAATCCGAGTTACGAGTGAACTTCAGATATGCTGCCAGTTAGTGGCGGCGTATCTGAAGTTAAATCTAACTCTGTACCTAGCGGAATGTCAGGTACTTCGTCCCATCCCACGTGCCCTTCCAAGACATAACTGGAAGGATAATACACACTAATCCCAAATTGTAGTGAGGCACCTAGAAGATGATTGATCACGTTGACCCTGATCTAAACCTCTATAATCTGACACACAACCAAAACCTATTGGAAAGTAACTGCCTTTACTACACAGCATCACAAGCCAGCACTATCCTAAACAATGCTAAAAGTCTATCAGTACTTAACTACAACATCAGGTCCTTAAGGAGGCAGGCCGCCGAGTCTGAGCCTAAATACACCAAAAAATCGAAAAAATATGGAAAATGAGTTATTCATACAAAAAATAGCTTAACTCTTTGGCAACACAATGGTACAAGAATCAATGTTCTACAACGTTTCTACAAGAAATTATAGTCATTTATATCAGGTATGGTGGCGGTGATGTAGGCCATAATATAGCGAGAGTCCACCAGCAATATTTCGATATAAATGAGTTAATCCTCGTCCCCTTGTTCTATTGTTTGGTATGTGAGTGATAGAAAATGGTGTTCTGAAGAGGATAACTGCACTAGAACATCAGTTTACTAAGAAATACACCGAAAAAAACACGATTTCCGCGCAAAAAAAAATTTTTTTGAGACGGTAGGCCGGCCGACGTTCTAGGCCTATATCTCGGAAGTAACTTATTCACTTATTTCACTCCATAACTCCATTATTAATGAATGTATTGAAATGATTTTCACAGACAATATAAAAGTGTGTTTGAAATTGAGACGTAAAATTTTTTGGAATATCTCAAATGTTTTTGATTTTATGCGGGGTTAAAAGGCAGATATTTTGGCGAATGCCAAAAAAAAAAAAAAAAAAAATTTTTTTTAATTTTTTTTTTTTTTTTTTTTTTTTTTTTTTTTTTTTTTAAACTTGATAATAAGATATATTAGATGAAATGGCTATGTTAAAATGTCGTGCTAGTTGTATTCTCCTCTTCAAGGGGGGCTCCTTGGCGTGGTGAAGAGGCTCTTGGTCTGAGGAATTAGCCCTGTCGGTCTTCTTCCTCAGACCGAACCTAATTACCCCCCATTCTCCCCTCCCCTATCCCATCCTCCCCATCCTCCCCTTTTTCCATTCCTCCTCCTCCTCCTCACCCCTCCCTTTTGCCCTTCCTCTTTTTAGCCTTCGTGATTTCTCCCACAGGCGCGCTAGTTCCTAGGTAGGGGAAAGGACACCGGGGTCCATCCCATTCCGTTGAGGTTTCTTGGCGGTGGCGTAGTTTGCCGTGGAATCTGGATTGCCTAGGGATGTCCCGATCCCTCTCCGGTATCCCGGAGTAGCTTTGGGTGTCTTTTGGGCGACGGGTGTATCTCTGGAAGCCACCTTTCGGATTCCGGGGGTGGTGGCTGAAGGAGGTATGCTTTGTGGCGGATATCCGGCCGCCCTCTCTTTTGTCCACCGAGGTAGCTCGGCAGATGTGAGGTTGCTATCCCAGATTGCTGGTTTACTGGCATGAAGGGTAGGGTATGGCACGGGTTCCATGCTGCATCTGCGCTACTAGCGGTGTCGAGTCCTCTTGGGCGCGGAGGGAGATTTCTGGCCCTTTCATTCCTCCTAGGAACTATCCCTCCCCGGTCCCCCCTTTTTTTTTCTTTTTTTTTGTTTTTATTTTCTTTTCTTCTTTCTTTTTTTTCTTAAAAACAAAAAGAAAGAAGTAACCTAACCATGGCAGCCCTAGTCCATGAACCTAGTACCCCCGGGCCCCTTCTTGATACCGCACCCCGTTCTGACCCCGCCTCGTCTTTGGACCACTCTTCAGACATTCCTCATGCCTCTGTACCTATTGCCGGTGCTGTTTCCTCACCCGCTTCAGGTACTGAGGCCTCGACTGACTCCTTCGATTTATCAGACCTTCGCTCTCCTCTGACTATGCCTCCGGCCTCTCCCTCTACGGTGCGGCAATTTTCAAATCGCCGACCCGTTCCACGTCGGACCAACTCTGGTCCCACGCCTAAACGTCAACGACAATTACCTGCTGATGATACTTCTCCACCTTCACCTTCTCGTTCTTCTCAGAAACGATTGACACGTCCTTCACTACCTTTCCACGCTCAGTTTCAGACTGAACAGTGGACTAAATTCTTCACTTTACGACCAACTTCCTCTACTGCCTATCTTTCTGACCATAGTATTGGCAAGGCACTCCTACGCCATGTTGGTAAAGATATTTCTTTTCATGCTCTTAAGAGCGGTACGCGCATCATTACCGTACAGAATGCTACCCAGGCTCGTGAGCTCTCTCGTCTTTCCCATATAGATACTGTTCCTGTCACCCTTGAAAAACATCATTCCCTCAATTCTTGTAGTGGTACCGTTATTCTGCCCCATACCATAGTTCAACAAAATTTCCAGACATGTGGCACCGACATTCTCGAACAGCTGGAACTCCAAGATCTCCCAATCCTCAAGGTAGACACTTACGTTCTTCCTGCCCGTGGGCGGAGACGATACCCTAGCAATGTGGCTCGTTTAACTTTTGACAGCCGAGAACTCCCATCCTCCGTTTATATAGCAGGACATCGGTTACAAGTTCGAAAGGTGATCCCTACACCACAACAGTGTAGAAATTGCTGGCGATTTGGCCATCCAGCGAAATATTGCAGATCTATCGCCGAATGCCCAGTCTGTGGTGCCGATGACCATTCTAATACGTCTTGCAATCGATCTCCCTCTTGCCTTAACTGTCATGAGGCTCACCCTTCGTACTCTCGCCGTTGTCAGGTCTATTTAAACGAGCGGGAAATCCGTTACCTCAAAGAGACAGAAGGTCTCCCTTATGCCATGGCAGTTTCTCATCTCCGCCTCCAAGGGAGACTCCCACGTGTTTCTTATTCCCGTGTTTCAAAACGTCCCCCCACTTCTGGTATCCCATCTTCTACACCCACCTCTGTGGTTACCTCTCCCATAATCACTCCTGTATCTAATCCTTTTGCTGTCCTCGGCTCAGACGTCCCTACTTCAACGCCTCAGTCTAATCTCGCTCCTTCGAGTTCTCTCTTACAAGCCTCAGTATCGACGAGACCTCGTACGACACCTCTTCCCAATCGTCCCTCTACTTCTCAAAAGTCAAAAAAAGGTCCGGTAACACCTCCTACCCATCTTCCACCTCCTCATTTTACCCTCCCTGTCTCTGTCCCTAGTTCTTCCCCTCTCACTGGCTCGGTTACAAGTGCAGAGGTTCACCCTCCTCCTCGTAATGTACCTTCCTCCCCTGTTCCCTCCCAAGTTTCTTCCTCTTCTGCCACCTCCCAGGTTCCTGTCTCTTCTGTCCCCTGCCACGCTTCTCCAGTTCCCTCCACCCTTTCGCCCCCCCCTACCTTGGTACAGTCCAATACAGTTCCAATCTTTACTCATCCTCCCCCTACCATTCCCAATATTGTCTCCCATACGACATCTCTGAATTCCGAAACACTTGAAGCAATCTCTGAATATATTGCAGAGACCAAACCATCAATGGACACTGATCCACCTTCCGCTCTTTCTCTCTCCTCTGCTCCATCTGCGCAACTCCTTTCTTCACAGCGCACCGTTCCTTCGCTGCTTGAACATTTTCCACTGCCTCCGCATGTGGACTTTTCTAACCCTTCTAGTCCGTAGGAACCCTTACCTGCGGATTTCAAGTATCTTTATCATTGCCAATCATGGCCTTTTTACAGTGGAATATACGCGGCCTCAGGGGTAATCGGGGTGAGCTTCAGATGTTACTCTCCCAGTTTGCCCCTGTTGGTGTTTGCTTACAGGAACCAAAATTACACTCTGCTGTTATTTCTCACATCTCAGGCTATAATTTGTTGTATTCTTCAGATCCTTTTCCTGATGGGACCTTTAATGAAAGTGCCCTTCTTCTCCGCACTGATATTCCGTACCATCAACTATTTATTCATACTTCGCTGCATTACACAGCAGCCCGTATCCACTTACATAGGTGGTATACGCTCTGTTCTTTATATCTCTCTCCTTCTCGGGCATTATCTATTCCGGATTTTGCCTTCCTTGTTTCGTCATTACCGCCACCGATTCTGTTACTTGGTGATTTTAATGCCCACCATTTCCTCTGGGGAGGGTCTCACTGTGATTCCCGTGGAATTCAGTTAGAGGCTTTTCTTGCCACCCACCCCCTCCATGTTTTAAATACAGGTACTCACACCCATTTTGATCCTCGGACTCATACTCTCTCTTGCATCGATCTCTCAGTTTGCTCTTCCTCCGCCGCATTAGACTTTACTTGGTCTGTTCTCCCGGACTTACATGACAGTGATCATTTCCCAATCATTCTTTCTTCCCCTTCATATTCGCCACCTCTTCGCACCCCACGCTGGCAATTTAATCGGGCAAATTGGAACCTTTACTCACACCTGACTGTTTTTAAAGAGGTTCCTTCTTCGTCCTCCATCGATGAGCTTTTACACCTCTTCTCGTCCTCCGTTTTCACCGCAGCTTCTCATTCTATACCCCAAACTTCGGGCAGGCATTCTCAGAAATGCGTGCCTTGGTGGTCTCCTGCTTGTGCTCGTGCAGTACGTTTGAAACGCGCTGCATGGGGCAGGTACCGGTACAATAGAACCACAGAGCGACTCCTTGATTTTAAACAGAAGCGTGCGATCGCTCGCCGTGTCATCCGTGACGCTAAACGCACTTGCTGGCGAGATTATGTCTCCACCATCACCTCTGCTTCCTCTATGAGTGCAGTCTGGAAAAAAGTACGAAAACTGAGTGGTAAATATTCTCCTGACCCGGCTCCTGTTCTGCGAGTTGCCGGTGTTGATATAGCAAACCCACTAGATGTTGCCAATGAAATTGGCAATCATCTGGTCCGTATTTCTCAGGGACTCCATCTATGCCCCTCATTTCTTTCCTCAAAGTCTGCCAGAGAGTTAGCACCCTTGGACTTTTCTTCTCTCAGAGAAGAACAGTATAATGTGCCTTTTACACTTCAAGAACTGGAGGCAACACTCTCAGCTTGTCGATCATCGGCAGCTGGGCCCGACGACATTCATATTCGTATGCTACAACATTTACATCAGTCAGCCCTTGCAGTCCTATTACGCCTTTACAATCTTATTTGGTCACAAGGAGTTCTTCCACAGCTGTGGAAATCCGCCATTGTTCTCCCTTTCCGCAAACCAGGCACTACGGGACATGAAACCTCCCACTATCGTCCCATTGCTCTTACCAGTGCAGTTTGCAAAGTAATGGAACGTCTAGTAAATAGACGTTTAGTGTGGTATTTAGAGACACACAACAGTCTCTCCACTCGTCAATATGGCTTTCGTAAGGGACGTTCTACCATAGACCCCTTACTGCGCTTGGATACGTATGTTCGTAATGCCTTTGCGAATAACCACTCAGTTATTGCCATATTTTTTGACCTTGAGAAGGCATATGACACAACTTGGAGGTATAATATTTTAGCCCAAGTCCACTCCTTAGGCCTTCGAGGCAATCTACCATCCTTCCTTAAGAACTTTTTAACTGACAGGCATTTCCGTGTTCGGGTTAATAATGTGCTCTCCCCGGACTTTGTCCAAGCTGAAGGTGTCCCCCAGGGATGTGTTCTGAGCACAACACTTTTTCTCCTTGCTATTAATGATTTGGCCTCTAGTCTTCCATCAAATATTTGGTCATCACTCTATGTTGATGACTTCGCTATTGCCTGTGCAGGCGCTGACTGTCACCTCCTTACAGTTTCTCTCCAGCATGCAGTCGACCGTGTTTCCAATTGGGCCACCACACATGGGTTTAAATTTTCCAGCACTAAAACCCACCAAATCACTTTCACTAGACGCTCTGTCATCTCTGATCATCCTTTGTACCTCTATGGCTCACGTATCCCTGAACGTGATACAGTCAAGTTTCTGGGCCTCCTCTTTGATCGTAGGTTATCCTGGAAACCTCACATTACCTCTCTGAAGGCAACTTGTCACAGCCGGCTGAACCTTCTTAAAACCCTTGCTCATCTTTCGTGGGGAGCTGATCGTCGAACCCTCCTTCACCTACATTCCACCCTTATTTTATCGAAACTTGATTATGGTGACCAGATCTATTCAGCGGCATCTCCTGCTACTCTCTCTAGCCTTAACCCCATTCATCACCAAGGATTACGTTTATGCCTTGGTGCTTTTCGCTCTTCCCCTGTCGAAAGCCTCTATGCAGAAGCGAACGTTCCATCCTTATCCGATCGCCGTGATGCCCATTGCCTGCGCTACTATGTACGCTCTCATGATCTCCGCAATCCTTCCATTTATAGAATGGTCACTGATATTAGTAGACATTCTTTATTTGTTCGCCGCCCCTGCTTACTCCGTCCCTTCTCTCTTCGCCTTCATTCGCTCTTGTCTTCTCTTCAACTACCACCTTTCTATGTACATGTAGCATCTCACTTTTCCCTACCCCCCTGGGAAGTTCCAGCTGTTCGAGTCTGTTCTTTCTCCCTCCCTTGCTCGAAAGCCCAACTGTCTACGGTCGCTTCCCGCTCTCTTTTTCTTGACCACTTTCACTCTCATTCTCATGCCATTGCTGTGTACACAGATGGCTCTAAGTCTTCTGACGGCGTAGGATTCGCAGCAGTGTTTCCGGACAGCGTCGTACAAGGGCATTTACTATCTTCAGCTAGTATTTTTACTGCTGAATTATATGCCATCCTTACAGCACTTATCCGTATTGCATCTATGCCTGTGTCATCATTTGTGGTTGTCTCAGACTCCCTTAGTGCTTTACAGGCTATACAAAAATTTGATACACCTCACCCCTTAGTCCTCCGTATCCAACTTTGGCTACGCCGCATCTTTACTAAGCATAAAGATATTGTTTTTTGTTGGGTCCCTGGTCATGTTGACGTACAGGGCAATGAACAGGCAGACACTGCTGCGCGGTCAGCAGTACATGACCTACCAGTTTCTTATAGAGGTATTCCATGTACGGACTATTTTGCTGTAATATCTTCCCACCTTCACACCCGTTGGCAACAACGTTGGTCTACTATGCTCGGCAACAAACTTCAGTCTATTAAACCGAGTATAGGTTACTGGCCGTCTTCTTATCACCAGTGTCGAGGTTGGGAGACTACTCTCTCCCGTCTTCGCATTGGCCATACTCGTCTTACTCATGGATATCTCATGGAGAGGCGTCTTGCTCCTCTCTGTGAGAATTGCCAAGCTCCATTATCAGTCAGCCACATTCTGTTGGACTGCCCACTTTATCAACGAGCACGCAGAATTTACCTCTGTCGTCGTCTTCGCCCCGCTGCTCTCTCTTTACCTTCCCTTCTCGCTGATGGACCCACCTTTCATCCGGACTCTCTCATTGACTTTTTGACAACGACTGACTGACTTCACAAATTCTGATACTTTCAGCCCTTTCTACTTGTATCTCTTGCTACCCTCTACCCCCGTACTATCCCCTGCCCCGCTGTTTTCTGTAACCTGCTGATCATCCCCCCTCCCTTCTGCCATCCAATTCCCTTGCTTCCTTCCCTACCCTGCAGCGCTGTATAGCCCTTGTGGCTTAGCGCTTCTTTTTGATTATAATAATAATAATAATAGTTGTATTCTAACAGTTGGGAATGTCGGAAGTGCCACTCGTAGTGCCAATTTGTCAGGTCGTGCTGCCATATATAAAAATTATGTTTGTATTTTTTTCTCTGTTGTTTGTTGGCCAATCATACTGAAACTTTGTCACATGCTTCTACATATGCACCTCTAAAAGTACAACAAAAATAAAATAAATCGGTTGGAAAAAAAAAAAAAGGCCGGTTGTAATGCGTCCTTAAGCAAACACTGATGACCTCATGGCACTTGAATCACTAAAGACACCCTTCTGCATTATTCTTACTGAGGCCTGGCTTAAGCAAGACAATAGATATCTACCCTCTACCAGGATACACAGCAATCCACAACTGCAGACCATACAAAGTTGGGGGTGGTATTGCAATCTATTACTCTAACCAATTATCTTGTATTAGCACCACTTGCTTTAGTGATGAATATGGAGAATACATTTTTGCTAATTTTACTGTAAATAACCTTAAGATGCCTATAACAATCGGTGCCATTTACCGGATACCCCACACAAACATCCCAAATTTCAGTGAGAAATTAAAGGAACTAATAACAAACAGACAAATGAATAAGCTCCACCTTCTCTTAGCTGGAGACTTCAACATCAACTTTGGCCTACTAGATGATCAGCCTGTAACTGATTTCATCAACAATATGAACAACACACTTCTCATACCAACAATAACTAAACCAACCAGGCTCACTGAAATAAGTGCAACCATAATAGACCACATATGGACCAATATACTAGGCCCCCTTAAATCAGGGATAATCACAGATAGCACTACAGACCACTACCCTACCTTCCTCTTGACAAGCATTAGTTAACCACCACTTGAATACAACAAAGTTTCATTTAGACTCCATGATGAGGCCTCAATAAGGAAGTTCACAGCTGACCTAGAGACTGTTGACTGGCCTACAGAATTCTCCAAGGCCAATGGTATTGATGATTGGACAGACATTTTTCTTAACAAATTACTTAAGACTATGCAACAAACATTGTCTTATAAAAACGAAACAGATCACAAACAAACAGCTTGGTTGCCCATGGCTAACCAGCACCATTCTGAAATCCATTGATAAGAAACACCAATATGAAAAGCAATATAGACAAGGCCTAATACACAAAGATATTCTTAAACACACTTCATCAGTCCTCACCAAAGTAATAAAGAAAGCCAAACAACTATACTACTCCAGTAGATTCACTGACACAAGAGGAGATATAAAAAAGAGCTGGAAAACACACACTCAGATTCTAGGGACCCACAAACTGAAAAAAACCAAGAATATTGTCCTAACTAAACCTAATGAAACACCACTGCATCCCACTGACACAGCTAACAAGATAACGACTTCTCAACCATAGGTTCTAATCTCGCCAATAAAATCCCACGTACCAATGCCCATGCCGGGGACTACCTAGATGGGAATTTCCCAAATTCCTTCTATCTTGCTCCAACTGAGCCCACATAAGCCACCGAGATTATAAAGTCACTTAAAAATAACTCGGGGAATCTGTCTCATGTCCCACCATTATTGTACAAGAGAGCGGCCCATGTCTTCTCGCGTGCTATCTCATTACTTTTTAACAAGTCACTAGAAACTAGCACCTTCCTGAAACTACTAAAGACGGCAAGGGTTACACCAATACATAAAGGTGGTGACCCTACAGATTTAAACAACTATAGGCCAGTATCAAACTTACCATTGCTATCCAAAATCTTTGAGAAACTCGTGCACAGGAGACTATATTCATTTATAACGGCACAAAACACTCAACCCCTGCCAATTTGGATTCAGGAAAAATAAACACTAACGATGCAATCATAAAAATGCTAGATCTGCTTTACACAGCATTGGAAAATAAGGAATATCCACTAGGAATTTTTATTGACCTAAGAAAAGCTTTTGACACAGTTAGTCCTTGTGGTTTAGCGCTTCTTTTTGATTATAATAATAATAATAATTTTGACACAGTAGACCACGGCATCCTACTCCACAAACTTGACCATTATGGTATAAGAGGCCATGCGCTTGCATATTTCAAATCTTTCCTTACTAATAGGTATCAGTATGTCACCATTAAAGACACAACATCAACAACACAGCCACTTGATACTGGAGTTCCGCAGGGAAGTGTCCTTGGTCCCCTGCTCTTCCTCATATACATCAATGATCTTCCAAACGTATCTCAACACCTGAACCCCATTCTCTTTGCTGGCGACACGACTTATTTCATCTCTCACCCTAATCTTGCCACCCTCAACACCATTGTTAATGAGGAGCTGATCAAAATATCGACTTGGATGACAGCCAATAAACTTACGCTTAACACTGACAAAACCTACTACATTATGTTTGGTAGCAGAGCAGGAGATGCGCAAATTAACATTAAGATCGACAGCACTCTAATTGCCAGGCATAATGAGGGCAAATTCCTAGGCCTATACCTCGACAACAACCTGAACTTCAGCACCCATATCCAACACACAACCAAAAAAGTATCCATAACGGTTGGGATCCTCTCCAAGATACGATACTACGTGCCGCAAACTGCCCTTCTCACACTATACCATTCACTTATATATCCATACCTCACCTATGCTATCTGTGCTTGGGGTTCAACTGCAGCAACACACCTAAAGCCAATAATAATCCAACAAAAAGCCACAGTAAGAATAATCACTAAATTCCATCCCTGGCAACACACCTTCCCCCCACTCTTCATAGATCTAAACTTACTCCCTGTTCAGTACATCCACACTTACTACTGTGCAATCTACATCTACAGGACCTTAAATTCCAATATTAACCTTGACCTAAAACGCTTTCTTGATAGTTGTGACAGAACCCACAGGCACAACACCAGACACAAACATCTCTATGACATTCCCCGTATCCGACTAAACCTTTACAAAAATTCAATGTATGTCAAAGGCCCTAAAATCTGGAACACCCTACCTGAAAATTCTAAAACTGCACACACATTCATCACCTTCAAAACTACCATCAGAAAACATCTTATCTCCCTGATACACCCTGTCAACTAATTACACGAATACCACCTGGTGGTTAACACTTACACTCGCTCACCCATTTGACCATAAACAGAAATATCAATCTCAATCTCAAAATAATGAATCTTAACTAGTCATAAGTTGGCCTGTGATACTCCAATACTGAAACTATGTATAGTGCCAAAACAAAAGCATTCACATTGCTAAACTCACAAACTAGTATTTAGTCGCTTAGCCATAATACCAACTTACCTCATAATTTTGTAATATTTTAAGCTTAAGATTTAATTTAAGTCTGCCCGAAATGCCTAGCTAAGCTAGGTGTTCTAGTGGTACACTCTAATTATTATTTTACTACATGTAAACCACACAATAACCAAACTCTGTAAACTCAGCATTGTAATCCTTATAGAGAATAAACTTTGAATTTGAATTCGTTTGGTTCTCGTATAAGTTCAGGGAAGAGGTAACCTCAATTTCAACACTGTTTTTCCAGAAACATTAAGGTGGGTGGAGTAGTGATGGCCGTGGGGTGGGTGGAGTAGTGATGGCCGTGGGGTGGGTGGAGTAGTGATGGCCGTGGGGTGGGTGGAGTAGTGAGGGTGGTGGGTGGCATATACAAATTTCTTATTTATAAATACTTTTTATTTAAAAACCCGTAACAAAAAAAAATTGGGGTGGTTTTTATGGGGCTGGAATGGATTAATGGCATTTCAATGAGGAAAATTGATTTGATGTATGTACAAGCAAATTGAGTTACAAGCTCAGTCACAGATTGAATTAAACTGGTAAGTTAAGGTACAACTGTAGTTGTAGATGAGTGGAACAAACTCCCGAGTACCGTCATAGAAGCTAAAGTGTTGTTTAGTTTTAAAAATAGGTTAGATACATACATGAGTGGGTGTGGTTGGGTGAGTTGCACCTGACTAGCTTGTGCTAATAGGTCTGATGCCATGCTCCTTAAGTGGATGTGACCTGACCTGACTAGGTGGGTCATTGACTTAAGCCATTAGGAGACTGACCTGCCTTGCATGGGCCAGTAGGCTTGCTGCAGTGTTCCTTCTTATGTTTGTATTTGCTGCTGAGGCAGTGTTGCCCATGATGCACTGGATGGAACATGTCCTAGATTTTTTCCCAGGTGTGAGTTAGGGGGCATGACCTAAACAGTTTAACAAGACCTATAATGGCAGCATGTGGCAGATTCAAAGACAAATTACATATACTAGTGTGTTGTGCAATTTTTCTTAGTACAAGTATGCTGTGTACAGATTAAGGGTTCAGCTATGATTTCAACTAACAGTTTTCAGACACTTTTAGAGGAAGGTTCCTTGATGCTGGTGAGGGGCTCTTGATTCAAAGAATTGGAATTGCTCTCTACTTCTTGCATCAAACCCAATTGCTTCCTTTCCCAGGTGCTATATGGCTGCTAAGGGTTTGGTGCTTCCCACCAAATATAAAAAGAATCCTTGAATAGTACAGATTTTTTGTTACAAGCATTTTGCATAATGTAATTGTAAACAAGCACAGCTCTGTGTTTGTAGTCAACATAATTTTAATTTATTCAAATTTATTCGCTTAATTGTAGGCTGCCCACAAGACTTTTCGTATCAAGACCAAACTTGCCAAGAAAATGAAGCAGAATCGGCCTATCCCTCCGTGGATCCGAAACTGCACTGGTAACAAAATTAGGTAAGAGTTTTAAGTGGAAAGTTTGAAATGTGTAAGCCATGATTAGCTAATACATAATGTGGGATACATTTCAGTTAATTGTTTGCAGTTACAGGAGCAGAGCTATGCTTTTGTGTCCTCTCATCAGTGTAATACTCCATCCTTTGATTCCATAAGTTATTTTGCCAGTACTGTACTTTTGAAGAAAATGTTTCTAGTGACCTTTTGGCATTCTTTTGCAGTTGTAACTTGTTCACTTCTGGGACAGTAGTAATATTATGTATTTATGAATTTAATTATTGGCCATGTAATGTTTTCCTTCCAATCCCAAGGGGTGATGGTTTAAAGTTGAAACTGGTCATAGGTATATATATTTAGTAACCTAAGTCAACTAAATCAGTTTAAACAGGTTTGGTGATCTTTATAATTAAAATCAGTTAGTTGCAAGAAGTGAGAAATGCTAAGTCTTGTCTGCTTTTAATTACTGCTATTTGTTCCTAGTCACAAATTTTTTCTTTGTATCCTCGAGGTTGCAGTGTAATTTAAATATATTAACGAGGGTTTGTGTTGCAGGTACAATGCTAAGAGGCGTCACTGGAGGAGGACCAAGCTAAAGCTGTAAATTAACCTCTTGGTGACTGCATTTCATAAGTAACATGTACCATAGCTTAGTAATCATTTGAAATAAATATCATGGTACATAATATAGTTTCCTTAACCAGTTTCCTGTTAAAAATAGATTCTCACCACTCTGTTATAGAACTTTAATTTAGCAAAGACTAGAGCTAATATTTGTGCATATATGTATTGAACTTAGTGTTCAGCCAACAATTCCTTGGCCTGCTTGAGGATGGGATGAATGGAAGGCAGTGTTCTCTGTTAGATCTAGAGCCCCTCAGTGGTGTCAAAGAATCTTGTTCAACAGTGATACTTTTTTTTTTTATATAACAATAAAACCAGGTGGTTAACCAGCATTTTCAAAGAAAATGTGTTAACATTAATAACACTAGCCTACAACATATACTATTTATTAAGTTAAACCAAATTAGTTGTTTTGAGCTAAATAAGAAGCTGATCACAATTTTTTTTTTTTTTTAAATCTTGATCAGTGTTTTGACTAAGGTTGAACTGCCCTATACGTGGTTGTCTTATGAAGCATCAAACCAAGTCCGACCAGTATGGGCCAGAGCAGCCACATCCAAGCCCTATTTGTTTTCATTGTTCCCCGAGCTGTAGGCTGCCCACACCAGTTTTTGCTTGCTTGCATATACACTAGTCAGTCACCAATTTTTTCCTGGATTTAGGATATGCAAGACATTACTAGCCCTTTCACTGTCGATCATGTAGATCTGTGTGACGGGGGGCCCAGTGTCACTTGCGTAAAATAGCCAGGAATTTAGTCAGTTTGAGCAGCGGTGTTGGCCTAAAATAGGAATGAGGGGTGAATCTGCTGCTGTCAAGTACTGGCTGACTTCATGCCTGTGTAATTCCATATGTATTACATCAAATTCTGCATTTTCATTTCCTTTGGAAAAAAATTCTCTACCCTTACCATTTTAGAAGGTAAAAATTTTATTATTGAAAAATGCTGCCAAAAGGGGCTTTCATTTGCAGGTGAAAGGGTTAACATTAAGTAAAGAATGTAATTAAAAATGGCTTCTACAGTAAATGGTGGCGAGAGGAAACATGTCAAGCAGCCACCTTCATTAGTTCAAGTTTGAGTTGGGCATCTCGGTGGCACTTCTTTTCAGCCATCTACTGTATGTACATTATTTTTCCTAGAGATTTTTATAACTCCTCTTCCCTCAAGGAACAATCCTTGATGTTGGTGAGGGGCTCTTGATTTAGGGAATTGGATCTGTGCTCTGGTTCCCTGAATTAAGCCTGAATACCTTCCATATGCCCCCACAGGCGCTGCATAATCTTATAGGTTTAGCGCTTCCCCTTGGTTACAGTGGACCCTTGGTTAACACCTGGATCGGATAATGCCAAAATTGGATACCGCCTTGCTTTGGCGTGAAAAAATTGGCTTGGATAACACCTAAAAACTCGGTTAGGAGCTTTCGTCCGGAATATGGCAGCCTGAGCGGGCCCAGCCAGTGAGGACGATTCCGTGTGCACATGCGATATATTTTGTATTCCATTGTTTTTGGTGCTTGTAACTGCTAAATAAGTCACCATGGGCCCCAAGAAAGCTTCTAGTGCCAGCCCTATGGTAAAGAATGTGAGAAACACAATTTAAGAAAAAGTTTGTAGAAAAATACAAAAGTGGTGGTGGTAGTGATTGTGATGGTGGTATGGTATGATAAGGCATGGTGAGTCTGCCAGTTCTGACAAAAATGCAGCTGAAAAATATGTGCAGGACTTTAAGGGGTACATAGAAGCTGAAAAATTAAAACCCCAACAAGTGTTCAGTTGTGACAAAACAGGCCTGTTTAGGAAGAAAATGCCAAACAGGGCCTTCATTACTCAGGAGGAAAAAGCACTCCCAGGACACAAGCCAGAAAAGGACTTGTTACCTGAAGTCTTTATGAAAGGGGATTCCCCTTCCAAATAATAGAACACCTTCATCCTCTGCCTTCCTCCTGTCTTATCACTAATTAACAAGTCCACAATAAAGGTAAGTGTGATATTGTTTTATTCTTCATGTATCATTGTTTTCTGCATAAGGAAATGTATATTTCATGTAAAAAAAATTTTTTTTAATACTTTTGGGTATCTGGATCGGATTACTTGGATTTCCATTGTTTCGTATGGGGAAAATTAATTCGGTTAACCCTTTCAGGGTCCGTCCCGTAGATCTACGGCTTTACAGTGAGTGTCCAAACCGTAGATCTACGCCATGAGCTCAGCTCACTCTGATAAACTGTGAGTGGTACATTTGGGCCTAGATATGAGAGAATACATCTATGTGGTATGTGTGCACCACATAAAACAGATCCTGCAGCACACTGTGTATAATGAGAAAAAAAAAACTGAAATCATGATTTTTCGATTAAAACAGCAACTTTGCAGTGTTTTTTCGTATGTTTCTTATAGTTGTATTTGCGATTTCTTGGTCTCATTTGATAGAATGGAAGACATATTACAGAAATAGAGACGATTTTGATTGGTTTTAGCATTGGAAATGGCTTGAAACTGAGCTCAAAGTAGCGGAAATGTTAAATTTTTGCCGATATTCAAGAGTAAACAAACGACCTCACACATCTCATACACATCAGCTGGTGGGTCTAATATACATTTACAAATATGGTGATGATATTTATACAATTATTACAGTATTGCATAACAGTAAATCTTCTATTTTTTGGTGTGAATAAAAATTCATTATGTGAATAAAAAATCAAAATGGAATTTATTTGTAAAGCCTCAAAACATACCTAATGAACAGAGGAAATGTTAGTTTAGTGCCAGGAATGCCTACATTGTTTATTCTGGACCCTATTTTGAAATTGGAATATTTTGAACTTTGTGTTAAATTGGCCAAATTAACAATTTCCGATCACTTTATTTTGTAGTTGAAACAGTTGACTTGGCGATTTCTTGTGCTCAATCGATAGAATAGATGTAATACTAGTCAAATAGCTAAGAATTTGGTTGATTGGAATAATGTAATTGGCCTAAAATGGGAGTCAAAGTCGGCAAAATCGCCGATTCGTAAATATCGCTGACACATCAAAATTCGCGAGAGCATAATTTCGTCAATTTTCCACCAAATTTCGTACTTTTTGTTTTATTACCTTCACAAAAAGATTCTCTACGATTTCATAAGAAAAAATAACAAATTTTTTTTTTGAAAATTCTTGGACACTGGTGCGTGACTCCAGATTTGGGCCTTGGACCCTGAAAGGGTTAAAGGCTAGCTCTCTGGAACGGATTAAAGGCGTTAACCGAGGGTCCACTGTATAACTGATTCATAATGAGTTATTCTGGATTGCCACAATTGATCACTGCAGTTTACATATTGTGTCCTGCAACAAAAAGGTGAAAAAAAAAATTATGTACAATACTGTACTGTATTACCACAGGTTGCAATACCTGTATTTTCTGCACAACCCTGGTGGGTTTAGTGCTTAGTTTTGAGAATACTACAATACCTGTATTCTTTGTGTCTGACTGTCTTTTGGACCAGCAGATAAAGTTCGCTGGTTCAGAAGACAACCAGATGATTGTGAAAAATTAATTTTGTAATTCTGAAGTTTTGGACAGTCATCAATATACACTCCCTACCTCCTAGTAGTCCGTTAAAGGATTCGCTGTACTAAAAGCATAACCACACTGCTTTCTAAGGCAAAGTAGTGCTGTATATCTTACAGGTTTTAGTACTTGATTATAATTTATAAAAAATTAATCCAAGCTACTCTTGAAGGGAGGTTCCTTGATGCTAGCAAGGGGCTCGTGATCCAAGGAATTGGACTTTTCCTCACTTTAAATCGGACTGGATTACCTCCCATTATACAGGCATTGCATAACCCTTATCCCTTAATGGGAGGATCCTTGAAGCAAGTGAGAGGCTTTTGATCCAAGGAGTTTTACCTGTGCTCCCCTTCCTTTGATGAAACCTGAAGGCCTCCCATTCCCTCAGGTGCTGTATGGGTTTAGTATTCCCACGAGTAATGCATAACTCTTAGGGGTTTAGCACTTTCCCCTAAATATAAAAAAAAATCATATTATTGTATACTCAAATTAAGATGAACTGTGACAGCTTGTGGAATAAGACACAAGTTTACAGTTCAGGACATATTAAAGGAAATTTTTGCCATGAGTGAGGCTGCAAAGTTGTAGTCTAAAGTTTCAGCTGGGGCAATTGTAATTATTTTAATGAAGAGGAAGCACCTGGAGAACAAGCTAACTATTCAGGTTCGATCCAACATAGGGAAGGATAAGTAGTTAAAAGGCTTCCCTCATCTCCCTCCTCTTCCTACTGGGGTGGATAGTACTGGTGACCATGCTAAGGTAACCCAGTGTTAGGAGGCCAGCATTTGGGAAAGGGGAAAATAGGTCATTAGAGTTCATGTCTGGAATGTGCTACACCCTGGTAGGGGGGCTCCATCTATGCCGCCTCTCGTTTCTTTCATCCAGGTCTGCCAGAGAGAGCCCTTAGACTTCTCTTCTAGCAGAGAAGTCTTATAATGTGCCTTTTACAATTTTCTCCAACTAGTTAACACTTTCTGCTTGCTGATCAGCAGCAGCTGGGCCTGATGGGATTCACATTCGTATGCTCCAGCATTTATGTCCATCAGCCACTGCTGTCCTCTTATGTCTATTTAATCTTATTTGGTCGCAAGGAGTTCTTCGCCAGCTATGAAAATCTGCTATTGTTTTACTTTTTCATAAACCACGTACTTCAGGACATGATGCTTCCCACTCTCATCCCATTGCTCTTACCAGTGCAGTTTGCTAGGTGATGGAACATCTGGTAAATAGACGATTGGTGTGGTATGTAGAGACACTGTGGCTTTCGTAAGGACTGTCCTACTATTGACCTCTTACTCCGTTTGGATACGTATGTTTGTAATGCCTTTGTCAATAACCACTCGGTTATATTTTTTTGATCTTGAGAAGGCACACGACAATTTAGAGATATGACATATTGGCTAAAGTTCACTCCTTAGGCCTTTGAGGTAATCTGCCCTTTTTCCTTAAGAATTTCTCATCTGAGAGATATTAGTGTGTTTGGGTTAACATGCTTTCCCCGGACTTTGCCTAAGCTGAAGGTGTCCCCCAGGGATGTGTCCTTAGCACCACAATTTTTCTCCTTGTTATGATCTGGCATCTGTTCTTCCACCTAATATTTGGTCATCACTCTTCATGACTTTGGTATAGCTTGTGTAGGCACTGACTGTCGCCTCATTGCAGTTTCTCTCCAAAATGCTGTCAACCGTGTTTCCAATTGGGCCACTACTAATGGGGTTAAATTTTCTGGTACTAAAATGCACCAAATTACTTTCACCAGACATTCTATCATCCCTGTTATTCCATTATACTTGTATGGCTCACGTATCTCTGAATGTGATACTGTCAGGTTTCTTGGCCTTCTGTTTGTCTGCTATCCTGGAAACCTCGCATTACCTCCTTGAAGGCAACCTGTCATAGCCAGCCGACCCTCCTTAAAGCCCTTGCTCATCTTTCATTGGGGGGGGGGGGGGGGCCCCCGGCTGAGTGTTGAACTCTACATTCAGCCCTAATTTTATCAAAACTAGATTATGGCAACCAGATATATTCAGCAGCCTCTCCTGCAACTCTTTCTAATTTTGATCCCCTCCATCACCAGGGATTATGTTTATGCCTAAGTGTTTTTCACTCCTCACCTGTTGAGAGCCTATATGCAGAGGCGAATATCCCATCCCTGAACGATCACCGTGATGCTCATTGCCTCCTCTATTTTGTTTGTTTTCATGATCTTTGCAATCCTTCCATATACAGGATAGTAATGGACATTAACAAAGGTTCGTTTGTCGCCCGTTTACTCGATACCTGGAGAGGGTTTCAGGGGTCAATGCCCCCACGGCCAAGTCTGAGACCAGGCCTCGTGGTGGATCAGGGTCTGATTAACCAGGCAGTTACTGCTGGCCGCACGCAAACTGACGTATGAACCACAGCCCGGCTGCTCGGGTACTGACTTTAGTGCCTTCTTGAAGACAGCCAGGGGTCTATTGGTAATCCCCCTTATGTATGCTGGGAGGCAGTAGAACAGTCTTGGGCCCCTAACACTTATTGCGCTCTCAGTGTACTCGAGGAACCCCTGCTTTTCACTGAGGGAGTGTTGCATCTCCTGCCGAGTCTTTTGCTTTCATAGGGTGTGATTTTTGTGTGCAAGTTTGGTACTAATCCCTCTAGGATTTTCCAAGTGTATATTATCATCTCTCTTGCCTGCATTCCAGGGAATACAAATCAAGGGACTTCAACCATTCCCAGTAATTTAGGTGATTTATCGTACTTGTGTGTGCTGTGAAAGTTCTATGTACACTCTCCAGCTCAGCAACTTCTCCTGTCTCGAAGGGGGCAGCCCCTCAAGGAAGGTTCCTTGATGCTGGTGAGGGGCTCTGAATCTGGGGAATTGGATCAGTGCTCCAGTTCCTCGAATTAAGCTTGAATACCTTCCACATTCCCCCCACAGGCGCTGTATAATCCTTCGGGTTTAGCTCTTCCCCCTTATAATAATGAAGGGGCAGTTAGTGTACAGCAGTTTTCCAGCCTAGAGAGAACATGCAAACTGAAGAGAATCATTATGGTTTTGGCATCCCTAGTTTTGAGGGTTACCATTATTCATCTTATTTTTCTAGCAGATGTGGTAGATACATTGTTGTGGTCTTTGAAGGCGAGATCATCAGACATCACTTCCAGGTCCTTTGCATTACTTTTTTGCTCTATTGTATGCTTAGAATTTGTTGTATACCCTGATAAAGTTTTGATTTCCCCATGTTTTCACTGCTCACTGGAAAATCTTTTATTTTCTTTTCTGCTTATTTTAGTGTCTGCAACTGTAATAAGTGGTTTTACCTATGTCTGCTATGAGGATAAGCAGCAGAGGTGCCAGAACAGTGCCTTGGGGTACTGAGCTTTTTACCTTGCTATTGCTGGATTTTGCTCCGGAGGATCAGGCAGCTATGGAAGTAGCTTTCAGGGTAGTTACTAGAGCCTTCCAGGACATTGAGATCCAGCAGAAGGTCAAGAAATTTGACCATATCTTGTTCAGGGATACAGGAGCCATATAGACAGATATCCAGGTGATAAGATGCATGTGCAACAGTTCAGTGTTTTTACTGTTGAAACCTTTTGCTTACACAGTAGCCTTCAAATACAGTAGGGCCCCACTTTTACGGCGGGTTAGGTTCCAGGCTGTCGCCAGAAAGCAGACATCGCCGGAAGGCAGAACGCATTTTTTTTTTCCATTTGTAAATGCATGTAAATGCCAGACAACAAGTCTACACTAAATTATATTAAGTTAGTAATAGAACTAGGCATTAAAAAAACACAAAGTAAAATACATTCACAGTACATTCATTACTTATCTTTAAGTATTTGTAATCTTAATGTGGGGAGAGAGATGAGTAGTACTTATTTGTATGAAGTGAGGTGCAGGTAGCCCAGGTGTTGGTAGCCCTGGCTCCCCATCTCATACTTAATATACAATATTTAAAACATCCCAGAGAGTTAAAATACACATACAGTATGCATATTATTTACCTTAAAATATGTGTAGTCTTAATATAGGAAGATCGGTGAGTAGTATTTATTTGCAGGAAGTCAGTGTAGGTAGCCGGTAGGTGTAGCCTGCCTGGGCTACACCTACCGGCTACCTACACTGTGGCCCACTGAATTTAATCATTTCTAACAACTACCTTTAGATGCCATCATAAACGAAGGGAGAAGTAATGAATAATTCATGCCGAAAATTGTAAACAAAAGCGGAGTGGGGAAGTGGCTGGGCCAAACGCAGATTCATACACGTTTTCTAGACCGAACCTAATTACCCCCCAATCTCCCCTCCCCTATCCCATCCTCCCCATCCTCCCCTTTTTCCTTTCCTCCTCCTCCTCCCCACTCCTCCCTTTTGCCCTTCCTCTTTTTGTCCTTTGGGATTTCTCCCACAGGCGCGCTAGTTCCTAGGTAGGAGAAAGGACACCGGGGTCCATCCCATTCCGTTGAGGTTTCTTGGCGGTGGCGTAGTTTGCCGTGGAATCTGGATTGCCTAGGGATGTCCCGATCCCTCTCCGGTATCCCGGAGTAGCTTTGGGTGTCTTTTGGGCGACGGGTGTAGCTCTGGAAGCCACCTTTCGGATTCCGGGGGTGGTGGCTGAAGGAGGTATGCTTTGTGGCGGATATCCGGCCGCCCTCTCTTTTGTCCACCGAGGTAGCTCGGCAGATGTGAGGTTGCTATCCCAGATTGCTGGTTTACTGGCATGAAGGGTAGGGTATGGCACGGGTTCCATGCTGCATCTGCGCTACTAGCGGTGTCGAGTCCTCTTGGGCGCGGAGGGAGATTTCTGGCCCTTTCATCCCTCCTAGGAACTATCCCTCCCCGGTCCCCCCTTTTTTTTTCTTTTTTTTTATTTTTATTTTCTTTTCTTCTTTCTTTTTTTTTCTTAAAAACAAAAAGAAAGAAGTAACCTAACCATGGCAGCCCTAGTCCATGAACCTGGTACCCCCGGGCCCCTTCTTGATACCGCACCCCGTTCTGACCCCGCCTCGTCTTTGGACCACTCTTCAGACATTCCTCATGCCTCTGTACCTATTGCCGGTGCTGTTTCCTCACCCGCTTCAGGTACTGAGGCCTCGACTGACTCCTTCGATTTATCAGACCTTCGCTCTCCTCTGACTATGCTTCCGGCCTCTCCCTCTACGGTGCGGCAATTTTCAAATCGCCGACCCGTTCCACGTCGGACCAACTCTGGTCCCACGCCTAAACGTCAACGACAATTACCTGCTGATGATACTTCTCCACCTTCACCTTCTCGTTCTTCTCAGAAACGATCGACACGTCCTTCACTACCTTTCCACGCTCAGTTTCAGACTGAACAGTGGACTAAATTCTTCACTTTACGACCAACTTCCTCTACTGCCTATCTTTCTGACCATAGTATTGGCAAGGCACTCCTACGCCATGTTGGTAAAGATATTTCTTTTCATGCTCTTAAGAGCGGTACGCGCATCATTACCGTACAGAATGCTACCCAGGCTCGTGAGCTCTCTCGTCTTACCCATATAGATACTGTTCCTGTCACCCTTGAAAAACATCATTCCCTCAATTCTTGTAGTGGTACCGTTATTCTGCCCCATACCATAGTTCAACAAAATTTCCAGACATGTGGCACCGACATTCTAGAACAGCTGGAACTCCAAGATCTCCCAATCCTCAAGGTAGACACTTACGTTCTTCCTGCCCGTGGGCGGAGACGATACCCTAGCAATGTGGCTCGTTTAACTTTTGACAGCCGAGAACTCCCATCCTCCGTTTATATAGCAGGACATCGGTTACAAGTTCGAAAGGTGATCCCTACACCACAACAGTGTAGAAATTGCTGGCGATTTGGCCATCCAGCGAAATATTGCAGATCTATCGCCGAATGCCCAGTCTGTGGTGCCGATGACCATTCTAATACGTCTTGCAATCGATCTCCCTCTTGCCTTAACTGTCATGAGGCTCACCCTTCGTACTCTCGCCGTTGTCAGGTCTATTTAAACGAGCGGGAAATCCGTTACCTCAAAGAGACAGAAGGTCTCCCTTATGCCATGGCAGTTTCTCATCTCCGCCTCCAAGGGAGACTCCCACGTGTTTCTTATTCCCGTGTTTCAAAACGTCCCCCCACTTCTGGTATCCCATCTTCTACACCCACCTCTGTGGTTACCTCTCCCATAATCACTCCTGTATCTAATCCTTTTGCTGTCCTCGGCTCAGACGTCCCTACTTCAACGCCTCAGTCTAATCTCGCTTCTTCGAGTTCTCTCTTACAAGCCTCAGTATCGACGAGACCTCGTACGACACCTCTTCCCAATCGTCCCTCTACTTCTCAAAAGTCAAAAAAAGGTCCGGTAACACCTCCTACCCATCTTCCACCTCCTCATTTTACCCTCCCTGTCTCTGTCCCTAGTTCTTCCCCTCTCACTGGCTCAGTTACAAGTGCAGAGGTTCACCCTCCTCCTCGTAATGTACCTTCCTCCCCTGTTCCCTCCCAAGTTTCTACCTCTTCTGCCACCTCCCAGGTTCCTGTCTCTTCTGTCCCCTGCCACGCTTCTCCAGTTCCCTCCACCCTTTCGCCCCCCCCTACCTTGGTACAGTCCAATACAGTTCCAATCTTTACTCATCCTCCCCCTACCATTCCCAATATTGTCTCCCATACGACATCTCTGAATTCCGAAACACTTGAAGCAATCTCTGAATATATTGCAGAGACCAAACCATCAATGGACACTGATCCACCTTCCGCTCTTCCTCTCTCCTCTGCTCCATCTGCGCAACTCCTTTCTTCACAGCGCACCGTTCCTTCGCTGCTTGAACATTTTCCACTGCCTCCGCATGTGGACTTTTCTAACCCTTCTAGTCCGTAGGAACCCTTACCTGCGGATTTCAAGTATCTTTATCATTTCCAATCATGGCCTTTTTACAGTGGAATATACGCGGCCTCAGGGGTAATCGGGGTGAGCTTCAGATGTTACTCTCCCAGTTTGCCCCTGTTGGTGTTTGCTTACAGGAACCAAAATTACACTCTGCTGTTATTTCTCACATCTCAGGCTATAATTTATTGTATTCTTCAGATCCTTTTCCTGATGGGACCTTTAATGAAAGTGCCCTTCTTCTCCGCACTGATATTCCGTACCATCAGCTATTTGTTCATACTTCGCTGCATTACACAGCAGCCCGTATCCACTTACATAGGTGGTATACGCTCTGTTCTTTATATCTCTCTCCTTCTCGGGCATTATCTATTCCGGATTTTGCCTTCCTTGTTTCGTCATTACCGCCACCGATTCTGTTACTTGGTGATTTTAATGCCCACCATTTCCTCTGGGGAGGGTCTCACTGTGATTCCCGTGGAATTCAGTTAGAGGCTTTTCTTGCCACCCACCCCCTCCATGTTTTAAATACAGGTACTCACACCCATTTTGATCCTCGGACTCATACTCTCTCTTGCATCGATCTCTCAGTTTGCTCTTCCTCCGCCGCATTAGACTTTACTTGGTCTGTTCTCCCGGACTTACATGACAGTGATCATTTCCCAATCATTCTTACTTCCCCTTCATATTCGCCACCTCTTCGCACCCCACGCTTTCAATTTAATCGGGCAAATTGGAACCTTTACTCACACCTGACTGTTTTTAAAGAGGTTCCTTCTTCGTCCTCCATCGATGAGCTTTTACACCTCTTCTCGTCCTCCGTTTTCACCGCAGCTTCTCATTCTATACCCCAAACTTCGGGCAGGCATTCTCAGAAATGCGTGCCTTGGTGGTCTCCTGCTTGTGCTCGTGCAGTACGTTTGAAACGCGCTGCATGGGGCAGGTACCGGTACAATAGAACCACAGAGCGACTCCTTGATTTTAAACAGAAGCGTGCGATCGCTCGCCGTGTCATCCGTGACGCTAAACGCACTTGCTGGCGAGATTATGTCTCCACCATCACCTCTGCTTCCTCTATGAGTGCAGTCTGGAAAAAAGTACGAAAACTGAGTGGTAAATATTCTCCTGACCCGGCTCCTGTTCTGCGGGTTGCCGGTGTTGATATAGCAAACCCACTAGATGTTGCCAATGAAATTGGCAATCATCTGGTCCGTATTTCTCAGGGACTCCATCTATGCCCCTCATTTCTTTCCTCAAAGTCTGCCAGAGAGTTAGCACCCTTGGACTTTTCTTCTCTCAGAGAAGAACAGTATAATGTGCCTTTTACACTTCAAGAACTGGAGGCAACACTCTCAGCTTGTCGATCATCGGCAGCTGGGCCCGACGACATTCATATTCGTATGCTACAACATTTACATCAGTCAGCCCTTGCAGTCCTATTACACCTTTACAATCTTATTTGGTCACAAGGAGTTCTTCCACAGCTGTGGAAATCCGCCATTGTTCTCCCTTTCCGCAAACCAGGCACTACGGGACATGAAACCTCCCACTATCGTCCCATTGCTCTTACCAGTGCAGTTTGCAAAGTAATGGAACGTCTAGTAAATAGACGTTTAGTGTGGTATTTAGAGACACACAACAGTCTCTCCACTCGTCAATATGGCTTTCGTAAGGGACGTTCTACCATAGACCCCTTACTGCGCTTGGATACGTATGTTCGTAATGCCTTTGCGAATAACCACTCAGTTATTGCCATATTTTTTGACCTTGAGAAGGCATATGACACAACTTGGAGGTATAATATTTTAGCCCAAGCCCACTCCTTAGGCCTTCGAGGCAATCTACCATCCTTCCTTAAGAACTTTTTAACTGACAGGCATTTCCGTGTTCGGGTTAATAATGTGCTCTCCCCGGACTTTGTCCAAGCTGAAGGTGTCCCCCAGGGATGTGTTCTGAGCACAACACTTTTTCTCCTTGCTATTAATGATTTGGCCTCTAGTCTTCCATCAAATATTTGGTCATCACTCTATGTTGATGACTTTGCTATTGCCTGTGCAGGCGCTGACTGTCACCTCCTTACAGTTTCTCTCCAGCATGCAGTCGACCGTGTTTCCAATTGGGCCACCACACATGGGTTTAAATTTTCCAGCACTAAAACCCACCAAATCACTTTCACTAGACGCTCTGTCATCTCTGATCATCCTTTGTACCTCTATGGCTCACGTATCCCTGAACGTGATACAGTCAAGTTTCTGGGCCTCCTCTTTGATCGTAGGTTATCCTGGAAACCTCACATTACCTCTCTGAAGGCAACTTGTCACAGCCGGCTGAACCTTCTTAAAACCCTTGCTCATCTTTCGTGGGGAGCTGATCGTCGAACCCTCCTTCACCTACATTCCACCCTTATTTTATCGAAACTTGATTATGGTGACCAGATCTATTCAGCGGCATCTCCTGCTACTCTCTCTAGCCTTAACCCCATTCATCACCAAGGATTACGTTTATGCCTTGGTGCTTTTCGCTCTTCCCCTGTCGAAAGCCTCTATGCAGAAGCGAACGTTCCATCCTTATCCGATCGCCGTGATGCCCATTGCCTGCGCTACTATGTACGCTCTCATGATCTCCGCAATCCTTCCATTTATAGAATGGTCACTGATATTAGTAGACATTCTTTATTTGTTCGCCGCCCCTGCTTACTCCGTCCCTTCTCTCTTCGCCTTCATTCGCTCTTGTCTTCTCTTCAACTACCACCTTTCTATGTACATGTAGCATCTCACTTTTCCCTACCCCCCTGGGAGGTCCCAGCTGTTCGAGTCTGTTCTTTCTCCCTCCCTTGCTCGAAAGCCCAACTGTCTACGGTCGCTTCCCGCTCTCTTTTTCTTGACCACTTTCACTCTCATTCTCATGCCATTGCTGTGTACACAGATGGCTCTAAGTCTTCTGACGGCGTAGGATTCGCAGCAGTGTTTCCGGACAGCGTCGTACAAGGGCATTTACTATCTTCAGCTAGTATTTTTACTGCTGAATTATATGCCATCCTTACAGCACTTATCCGTATTGCATCTATGCCTGTGTCATCATTTGTGGTTGTCTCAGACTCCCTTAGTGCTTTACAGGCTATACAAAAATTTGATACACCTCACCCCTTAGTCCTCCGTATCCAACTTTGGCTACGCCGCATCTTTACTAAGCATAAAGATATTGTTTTTTGTTGGGTCCCTGGTCATGTTGACGTACATGGCAATGAACAGGCAGACACTGCTGCGCGGTCAGCAGTACATGACCTACCAGTTTCTTACAGAGGTATTCCATGTACGGACTATTTTGCTGTAATATCTTCCCACCTTCACACCCGTTGGCAACAACGTTGGTCTACTATGCTCGGCAACAAACTTCAGTCTATTAAACCGAGTATAGGTTACTGGCCGTCTTCTTATCACCAGTGTCGAGGTTGGGAGACTACTCTCTCCCGTCTTCGCATTGGCCATACTCGTCTTACTCATGGATATCTCATGGAGAGGCGTCTTGCTCCTCTCTGTGAGAATTGCCAAGCTCCATTATCAGTCAGCCACATTCTGTTGGACTGCCCACTTTATCAACGAGCACGCAGAATTTACCTCTGTCGTCGTCTTCGCCCCGCTGCTCTCTCTTTACCTTCCCTTCTCGCTGATGGACCCACCTTTCATCCGGACTCTCTTATTGACTTTTTGACAACGACTGACTTACTTCACAAATTCTGATACTTTCAGCCCTTTCTACTTGTATCTCTTGCTACCCTCTACCCCCGTACTATCCCCTGCCCCGCTGTTTTCTGTAACCTGCTGATCATCCCCCCTCCCTCCTGCCATCCAATTCCCTTGCTTCCTTCCCTACCCTGCAGCGCTGTATAGCCCTTGTGGCTTAGCGCTTCTTTTTGATTATAATAATAATAATAATACACGTTTTCTCTGATGGCTGAGCAGATTATTATTACTATAATCAAGGGGGAAGCGCTAAACCCGGAGGATTATACAGCGCCTGGGGGGGGGATGTGGAAGGCATTCAGGCTTAATTCGGGGAACTGGAGCACAGATCCAATTCCCTAAATCAAGAGCCCCTCACCAACATCAAGGAACCTTCCTTGAGGGGTGGCTGAGCAGAGAAAACAATGTTGTCCCTCCACCCAGCTACCACAGGTTCACAAGTAATATTATCAGAGGAGGTAGGTTGGTAGACAGCAACCACCCAGGGAGGTACTACCGTCCTGCCAAGTGAGTGTAAAACGAAAGCCTGTGATTGTTTTACATGATGGTAGGATTGCTGATGTCTTTTGTCTCTCATAAATATGCAAGATTACAGGTATGTCTTGCTACTTCTACTTACACTTAGGTCACACTACACATACATGTACACATTTATTTATTCACACTCATCTGTTTTCTTTGATTTTATCTTAATAGTTCTTGGTCTTATTACTTTTCCTTTTATATCCATGGGGAAGTGGAATAAGAATCTTTCCTCCATAAGCCATGCATGTTGTAAAAGTCAACTAAAATGCTAGGAACAATGGGCTAGTAACCCCTTTTCCTGTAAAGATTACTAAAAAGAATAAGAAGAAGAAAATTATCAAAGTGGGAAGTCTGAATGTGCGTGGATGTTGTGCAGATAAGAAAGAGATGATTGTGGATGTTATGAATGAGAAGCTGGATGTCCTGGCTTTAAGTGAAACAAAGCTGAAGGGGGTGGGAGAGTTTCAGTGGAGAGGAATAAATGGGATTAGGTCAGGGGTTTCAAATAGAGTTAGAGCTAAAGGAGTAGCAGCAATAATGTTGAAGGATAAGCTATGGCAGGAAAAGAGGGACTATAAATGTATTAATTCAAGGATTATGTGGAGTAAAATAAAGATTGGATGTGAAAAGTGGGTTATAATAAGCGTGTATGCACCTGGAGAAGAGAGAAGTGTAGAGGAGAGAGAGAGATTTTGGGAAATGTTGAGTGAATGCGTGGGGAGTTTTGAATCAAGTGTGAGAGTAATGGTGGTTGGGGATTTCAATGCTAAAGTGGGTAAAAATGTTATGGAGGGAGTAGTAGGTAAATTTGGGGTGCCAGGGGTAAATGTAAATGGGGAGCCTTTAATTGAGCTATGTGTAGAAAGAGATTTGGTAATAAGTAATACATATTTTATGAAAAAGAGGATAAATAAATATACAAGGTATGATGTAGCACGTAATTAAAGTAGTTTATTAGATTATGTATTGGTGGATAAAAGGTTGATGGGTAGGCTCCAGGATGTACATGTTTATAGAGGGGCAACTGATATATCGGATCATTATTTAGTTGTAGCTACAGTTAGAGTAAGAGGTAGATGGGAAAAGAGGAAGGTGGCAACAAGTAAGAGGGAGGTGAAAGTGTATAAACTAAGGGAGGAGGAAGTTCGGGTGAGATATAAGCGACTATTGGCAGAAAGGTGGGCTAGTGCAAAGATGAGTAGTGGGGGGGTTGAAGAGGGTTGGAATAGTTTTAAAAATGCAGTATTAGAATGTGGGGCAGAAGTTTGTGGTTATAGGAGGGTGGGGGCAGGAGGAAAGAGGAGTGATTGGTGGAATGATGAAGTAAAGGGTGTGATAAAAGAGAAAAAGGTAGCTTATGAGAGGTTTTTACAAAGCAGAAGTGTTATAAGAAGAGCAGAGTATATGGAGAGTAAAAGAAAGGTAAAGAGAGTGGTGAGAGAGTGCAAAAGGAGAGCAGATGATAGAGTGGGAGAGGCACTGTCAAGAAATTTTAATGAAAATAAGAAAAAATTTTGGAGTGAGTTAAACAAGTTAAGAAAGCCTAGGGAAAGTATGGATTTGTCAGTTAAAAACAGAGTAGGGGAGTTAGTAGAAGGGGAGATGGAGGTATTAGGTAGAGGGCGAGAATATTTTGAGGAACTTTTAAATGTTAAGGAAGAAACAGAGGCAGTAATTTCATGCACTGGTCAGGGAGGTATACCATCTTTTAGGAGTGAAGAAGAGCAGAATGTAAGTGTGGGGGAGGTACGTGAGGCATTACGTAAAATGAAAGGGGGTAAAGCAGCTGGAACTGATGGGATCATGACAGAAATGTTAAAAGCAAGGGGGGATATAGTGTTGGAGTGGTTGGTACTTTTGTTTAATAAATGTACGAAAGAGGGGAAGGTACCTAGGGATTGGCGGAGAGCATGTATAGTCCCTTTATACAAAGGGAAAGGGGACAAGAGAGACTGTAAAAACTATAGAGGAATAAGTTTACTGAGTATACCAGGAAAAGTGTACAGTAGGGTTATAATTGAAAGAATTAGAGGTAAGACAGAATGTAGGACTGCAGATGAGCAAGGAGGTTTCAGAGTGGGTAGGGGATGTGTAGATCAAGTGTTTACATTGAAGCATATATGTGAACAGTATTTAGATAAAGGTAGGGAAGTTTTTATTGCATTTATGGATTTAGAAAAGGCATATGATAGAGTGGATAGAGGAGCAATGTGGCAGATGTTGCAAGTATATGGAATAGGTGGTAAGTTATTAAATGCTGTAAAGAGTTTTTATGAGGATAGTGAGGCTCAGGTTAGGGTGTGTAGAAGAGAGGGAGACTACTTCCCGGTAAAAGTAGGTCTTAGACAGGGATGTGTAATGTCACCATGGTTGTTTAATATATTTATAGATGGGGTTGTAAAGGAAGTAAATGTTAGGGTGTTCGGGAGAGGGGTGGGATCAAATTCAAAATGGGAATTGACACAGTTACTTTTTGCTGATGATACTGTGCTTATGGGAGATTCTAAAGAAAAATTGCAAAGGTTAGTGGATGAGTTTGGAAATGTGTGTAAAGGTAGAAAGTTGAAAGTGAACACAGAAAAGAGTAAGGTGATGAGGGTGTCAAATGATTTAGATAAAGAAAAATTGGATATCAAATTGGGGAGGAGGAGTATGGAAGAAGTGAATGTTTTCAGATACTTGGGAGTTGACGTGTCGGCGGATGGATTTATGAAGGATGAGGTTAATCACAGAATTGATGAGGGAAAAAAGGTGAGTGGTGCGTTGAGGTATATGTGGAGTCAAAAAACGTTATCTATGGAGGCAAAGAAGGGAATGTATGAAAGTATAGTAGTACCAACACTCTTATATGGGTGTGAAGCTTGGGTGGTAAATGCAGCAGCGAGGAGACGGTTGGAGGCAGTGGAGATGTCCTGTTTAAGGGCAATGTGTGGTGTAAATATTATGCAGAAAATTCGGAGTGTGGAAATTAGGAAAAGGTGTGGAGTTAATAAAAGTATTAGTCAGAGGGCGGCAGAAGAGGGGTTGTTGAGGTGGTTTGGTCATTTAGAGAGAATGGATCAAAGTAGAATGACATGGAAAGCATATAAATCTATAGGGGAAGGAAGGCGGGGTAGGGGTCGTCCTCGAAAGGGTTGGAGAGAGGGGGTAAAGGAGGTTTTGTGGGCAAGGGCCTTGGACTTCCAACAAACGTGTGTGAGCGTGTTAGATAGGAGTGAATGGAGATGAATGATACTTGGTACCTGACGATCTGTTGGAGTGTGAGCAGGGTAATATTTAGTGAAGGGATTCAGGGAAACCGGTTATTTTCATATAGTCGGACTTGAGTCCTGGAAATGGGAAGTACAATGCCTGCACTTTAAAGGAGGGGTTTGGGATATTGGCAGTTTGGAGGGATATGTTGTGTATCTTTATATGTGTATGCTTCTGGACTGTTGTATTCTGAGCACCTCTGCAAAAACAGTGATAATGTGCGAGTGTGGTGAAAGTGTTGAATGATGATGAAAGTATTTTCTTTTTGGGGATTTTCTTTCTTTTTTGGGTCACCCTGCCTCGGTGGGAGACGGCCGACTTGTTGAAAAAAAAAAAAAAAAAATATGCAATAAATGCCAAACAAGTTTACACTAACTTATATTAAGTTAGCAATAGAAATAGGTATGACACACACAGAGTACACTTATTACTTACCTTGAAATATTAATATTAATGTGTGAGAGGTGAGTGGCAGGGTGTTTATTGAATAAAATCAGAATGGCACACCATCATCCTCTAACTTGGCACTTAAAGCAAGAGGCTTACGACTCCTCTTTTTATCACAGCTAAGCTTAGACGCCATCGTCAGTGAGAGCCAACTAGTTAACGAAAGTAAATGAGAGAGAGAACAAGATACAGTGTCCAGACAATGTAAGAATACAAAGTGAACAGGTAGTGGGCGATCACTTGGTCAGGCGAAATAAATGTGTGTTAATGTGTCCACTTTTAGTTTATTCACTACGTTTGTAAGAGTTTGTAAAACATTTACCTCAATATTTTTTTAATTATAATAATGATTACCTCACAATACAAATACTCTTACATTGTGTACAAGTTGTACAAGTTAGTACACCGGTGGCCCGGTGGCCTGGTGGCTAAAGCTCCCGCTTCACGCACGGAGGGCCCGGGTTCGATTCCCGGCGGGTGGAAACATTTCGACACGTTTCCTTACACCTGTTGTCCTGTTCACCTAGCAGCAAATAGGTACCTGGGTGTTAGTCGACTGGTGTGGGTCGCATCCTGGGGGACAAGATTAAGGACCCCAATGGAAATAAGTTAGACAGTCCTCGATGACGCACTGACTTTCTTGGGTTATCCTGGGTGGCTAACCCTCCGGGGTTAAAAATCCGAACGAAATCTTATCTTATCTTAGCAACACACCATTTTTAAAGTGAATGAAGATATTATCATCATAATAAAAAGCACTAAACCCACAAGGGTTGTGAACTGCCATATATAGAGTGAAGGTATACGAAAAGAATATTTTCCTAGTTAATCCCAGTTTGACTAGAGAAAACGTAATTCTTCCGACACTGACTACACAGCCGCTTTGTAAACAAATCTCATATTTTTGTCAATTTTTATTCTGCGAGTGTATTATTATTATTATAAAAAAGAAGCGCTAAGCCACAAGGGCTATACAGCGCTGCAGGGTAGGGAAGGAAGCGAGGGTATTGGGCGGCAGAAGGGGGTAGGGATGATCAGTAGGTTACAGAAAACAGTGGGGCAGGGGGTAGAGGGTAGCAAGAGATTGAGGTAGAAAGGGCTGAAGGCATCAGAGTTTGTGAAGTAAGTCAGTTGTTGTCAAAAAGTCAATGAGAGAGTCCGGATGACAAGTGGGTCCATCAGCGCGAAGGGAAGGTAAAGAGAGAGCAGCGGAGCGAAGACGACAATGGAGGTAAATTCTGGGTGCTCGTTGATAAAGTGGGCAGTCCAACAGAATGTGGCTGACTGATAATGGAACTTGGCAATTCTCACAGAGAGGAGCAGGGCGCCTCTCCATGAGTAAGACAAGTATGGCCGATGCGAATACGGGAGAGAGTAGTCTCCCAACCTCGACACTGGTGACAAGAAGACGGCCAGTAACCTATACTCAGTTTAAAAAAACCATACCCCCGGCCGGGATTGAACCCGCGGTCATAGAGTCTCAAAACTCCAGCCCGTCGAGTTAGCCACTAGACCAGCTAGCCACAATAAGATTCATCCAACTAGGTATATTTCTACACCATAGGAAAGTTAGCACAGGCACCTCTGTGACCACAAATGCAAGTTTTTACAGACGAATCTCCAGCTAGCGTGGCCGTGACGAACTCTAGCTCAAGTCCCTTCACTGCCGTCAACATGACTTAAGAAATCGTAATGACACGATTGCAAATAAACCATACCCCCGGCCGGGATTGAACCCGCGGTCATAGAGTCTCAAAACTCCAGCCCGTCGCGTTAGCCACTAGACCAGCTAGCCACAATAAGATTCATCCAACTAGGTATATTTCTACACCATAGGAAAGTTAGCACAGGCACCTCTGTGACCACAAATGCAAGTTTTTACAGACGAATCTCCAGCTAGCGTGGCCGTGACGAACTCTAGCTCAAGTCCCTTCACTGCCGTCAACATGACTTAAGAAATCGTAATGACACGATTGCAAATAAACCATACCCCCGGCCGGGATTGAACCCGCGGTCATAGAGTCACGGCCACGCTAGCTGGAGATTCGTCTGTAAAAACTTGCATTTGTGGTCACAGAGGTGCCTGTGCTAACTTTCCTATGGTGTAGAAATATACCTAGTTGGATGAATCTTATTGTGGCTAGCTGGTCTAGTGGCTAACGCGACGGGCTGGAGTTTTGAGACTCTATGACCGCGGGTTCAATCCCGGCCGGGGGTATGGTTTATTTGCAATCGTGTCATTACGATTTCTTAAGTCAAGTTATACTCAGTTTAATAGATTGAAGTTTGTTACCGAGCATAGTAGATCAACGTTGTTGTCAACGGGTGTGAAGGTGGGTAGCTATTGCAGTAAAATAGTCTGTAAATGGAATACCTCTATGTCAAACTGGTAGGTCATGTACTGCTGACTGCGCAGCAGTGTCTGCCTGTTCATTGCCCTGTACGTCAACATGACCAGGGACCCAACAAAAAACAATATCTTTATGCTTGGTAAAGACGCGGCGTAGCCAAAGTTGGATACGGAGGACTAAGGGGTGAGGTGTATCAAATTTCTGTATAGCCTGTAAAGCACTAAGGAGTCTGAGATAACCACAAATGATGACACAGGCACAGATGCAATACGGATAAGTGCTGCAAGAATGGCATACAATTCAGCAGTAAAAATACTAGCCGAAGATAGCAAATGCCCTCGTACGACGCTGTCCGGAAACACTGCTGCGAATCCTACGCCGTCAGAAGACTTAGAGCCATCTGTGTATACTGCAATGGCATGAGAATGAGAGTGGAAGTGGTCAAGAAAAAGAGAGCGGGAAGCGACCGTAGACAGTTGGGCTTTCGAGCAAGGCCTCTTCAAGGGGGGCTCCTTGGCGTGGTGAAGAGGCTCTTGGTCTGAGGAATTAGCCCTGTCGGTCTTCTTCCTCAGACCGAACCTAATTACCCCCCATTCTCCCCTCCCCTATCCCATCCTCCCCTTTTTCCCTTCCTCCTCCTCCTCCTCACCCCTCCCTTTTGCCCTTCCTCTTTTTGGCCTTTGGGATTTCTCCCACAGGCGCGCTAGTTCCTAGGTAGGGGAAAGGACACCGGGGTCCATCCCATTCCGTTGAGGTTCTTGGCGGTGGCGTAGTTTGCCGTGGAATCTGGATTGCCTGGGGATGTCCCGATCCCTCTCCGGTATCCCGGAGTAGCTTTGAGTGTCTTTCGAGCGACGGGTGTATCTCTGGAAGCCACCTTTCGGATTCCGGGGGTGGTGGCCGAAGGAGGTATGCTTTGTGGCGGATATCCGGCTGCCCTCTTTTTTGTCCACCGAGGTAGCTCGGCAAATGTGAGGTTGCTATCCCGGATTGCTGGTTTACTGGCATGAAGGGTAGGGTATGGCACGGGTTCCATGCTGCATCTGCGCTACTAGCGGTGTTGAGGTCCTCTTGGGTGCGGAGGGAGATTTCCGGCCCTTTCATTCCTCCTGGGAACTATTCCTCCCGCTCCCCCCTTTTTTTATTCTTTCTTTTATTTTTATTTTCTTTTCTTCTTTCTTTTTTTTCTTAAAAACAAAAAGCAAAGGAGTAACCTAACCATGGCAGCCCTAGTCCATGAACCCACTACCCCCGGGCCCCTTCTTGATACCGCACCCCATTCTGACCCTGCCTTGTGTTTAGACCACTCTTCGGACACTCCTGATGCCCCTGTACCTCTTGCTGGTGCTGTTTCCTCACCCGCTTCAGGTACCGGGGCTTCGACTGACTCCTTCGATTTGTCTGAACTCCGCTCTCCTTTGACTATGGTTCCGGCTTCTCCCTCTACGGTATGGCAATTTTCGAATCGCCCGCCCATTTCACGTCGGACCAACTCCGGTCCTACTCCTAAACGCCAACGTCAATCTCCTGATGATGCTCCTTCGTTACCTTCCCATTCTACTCGGAAAAGACCGACACGTCAAGCACTCCCTCTCCACGCTCAGTTTCGGACCACACAATGGACTAAATTCTTTACTTTAAGACCGACTTCTTCTTCTGCCTACCTTTCTGACCATAGTATTGGCAAAGTGCTCCTGCGTCATGTTGGCAGAGATATTTCATTTCATGCTCTCAAGAACGGTACTTGCATCGTCACTGTCCAGAATGCTACCCAAGCTCATGATCTTTCTCTCCTTTCGAATATCGATACTACTCCTATCACTATTGAAAAACATCTTTCTCTCAATTCTTGTAGTGGTACTGTCATTCTGCTCCATACCATAGTCCAACAGAATTTCCAGTCATGTGGCAATGACATTTTTGAACAGCTGGAATTCCAGGATCTCCCAATCCTCAAAGTAGACACTTATGTCCTTCCTGCCCGGGGGCGGAGACGTTACCCTTGCAATGTGGCTCGTTTAACTTTTGACAGCCGAGAACTCCCGTCCTCTGTATATGTCGCGGGACATCGGTTACAAGTTCGAAAGGTGATACCTACACCACAACAATGTAGAAATTGCTGCCGTTTTGGTCACCCAGCGAAATATTGCAGATCTATGGCCGAATGCCCAGTCTGTGGTGCCGATGACCATTCTAATACATCTTGCAGTCAACCTCCATCTTGCCTTAATTGTAATGAAGCTCACCCTTCGTACTCCCGCCGTTGCCAGGTCTACTTAAATGAACGTGAAATCCGTTGCCTCAAAGAGGCAGAAGGTCTCCCTTATGCTATGGCAGTTACTCATCTCCGCCTCCAAGGGAGACTACCCCGTGTTTCTTATTCTCGTGTTTCCAAACATCCCCCCACTTCTGGGGTCCCATCTTCTGCAGCCTCCTCTGTTGTTACCCCTCCCATAGCCACTACGGCATCTAATCCTTTTGCTGTCCTTGGCTCTGACGTCCCGACTACAACTCAGTCTGTTCTCACATCTTCGCGTCCTTCCTCACAAGCCCCAGTATCGACAAGACCTCGTACGACACCTAATACCAATCGCCCCTCTACTCAGAAGTCCAAAAAATCCACATTGCTCAAATCTTCTTTGCCCCTTCCTTCCCTTCTTCCACCTCCACACTTTACCTTTCCAGTCTCTGTACCTAGTTCTTCCCCTCTCTCTGGCTCTATTACAAGTGTGGAGATTCACCCTCCTCCTCGTACTATGCCTTCCACCCCAGTCCCCTCCCAAGTTTCTCCCTCTTCTGCCACCTCCCAGGTTTCTGCCTCTTCTGTCCCCCCCCCCACACTTCATCTCCAGTCCCTTACACTCTTCCCTCCCCCTCTACTTTGGTACAGTCCATTACTGTCCCAATCTTTACTCACCCTCCTCCTCCTATCTCCAATATGGTCTCCCATACATCTTTGAATTCAGAAACACTTGAAGCCATTTCAGAATATAATGCAGAGACTAAACCTTCAATGGACACTGATTCACTTCCTGTTCCTTCTCTTCCCTCTCCTCCATCTTCACAACCCCATTCTTCGCAACGCTCCGTTCCTTCGCTACTTGAACGTCTTCCAATGCCACCACACGTTGACTTTTCTAACCCCTCTAGTCTGTAGGTGCCTTTACCTACAGATTCCTGATATTTTCTTCATCGCCAATCATGGCCTATTTACAGTGGAATATCCGCGGCCTCAGGGGTAATCGGGGTGAGCTTCAGATGTTGCTTTCCAGGTTTTCCCCTGTTGGTGCTTGCTTACAAGAACCAAAATTACACTCGCCTGTTTTCCAACCTATCTCAGGCTATAATTTATTGTATTCTTCGGATCCTTTCTCAGATGGGACCTTTAATGAAAGTGCCCTTCTTCTACGCAATGATATTCCGTACTGTCAACCATTTGTCCATACCTCGCTGCATTACACTGCAGCCCGTATCCACTTGAATAAGTGGTTTACAACATGTTCTTTATCTCTCTCTCCTTCTCGAGCATTTTCTATCCCAGACTTTGCCTTTCTTGTTTCATCCTTACCACCACCACTTCTGTTACTTGGTGATTTTAATGCCCACCATTTCCTCTGGGGGGGTCTCATTGTGACTCACGTGGCATTCAGTTGGAGGCTTTTCTCGCCTCTCACCCCCTCCATGTTTTAAATATGGGTACTCCCACCCATTTTGATCCTCATACTCATACTCTCTCTTGCATCGATCTGTCAGTCTGCTCTTCCTCCACTGCACTAGACTTCACCTGGTCTGTTCTACCAGACTTACATGACAGCGATCATTTTCCAGTCATTCTTACTTCTCCTTCCTATTCACCACCTTTCCATAGCCCTCGCTGGCAATTTGATCGGGCAAATTGGGATCTTTACTCACACCTCACTGCTTTTAGTGAGGTTCCTTCTTCATCCTCCATTGATGAGCTCCTACACATCTTCTCGACGTCAGTTTATACCGCAGCTTCTCATTCTATACCCCAAACCTCAGGCAGGCATTCTCAGAAGTGCGTGCCTTGGTCTCCTGCTTGTGCTCGTGCAGTATGTTTGAAACGTGCTGCATGGGGCAGGTACCGGTACAATAGAACCGCTGAGAGACTTCTTGATTTTAAGCAGAAGCGTGCGATCGCTTGCCGTGTCATCCGTGAAGCTAAACGCACTTGTTGGCGAGACTATGTTTCCACCATCACCTCTGCTTCTTCTATGAGTGCAGTCTGGAAAAAAGTGAGGAAATTGAGTGGTAAATACTCTCCTGACCCAGCTCCTGTTCTACGGGTCGCTAGTGTTAATGTAGCAAACCCTCTCGACGTTGCCATTGAACTTGGCACACATCTGGTCCGTATTTCCCGAGGGCTCCATCTATGCCCCTCGTTTCTTTCCTCAAAGTCTGCCAGAGAGTTAGTACCCTTGGACTTTTCTTCTCTCAGAGAAGAACAGTATAATGTGCCTTTTACACTTCAAGAACTGGAGGCAACGCTCTCAGCTTGCCGATCATCGGCAGCTGGGCCTGACGACATTCATATTCGTATGTTACAACATTTACATCGGTCAGCCCTTGTAGTCCTCTTACACCTCTTCAATCTTACTTGGGCACAAGGAGTTCTTCCCCAGCTGTGGAAATCTGCCATTGTTCTCCCTTTCCGCAAACCGGGTACTACAGGACATGATACCTCCCACTATCGCCCCATCGCTCTTACTAGTGCAGTTTGCAAAGTGATGGAACGTCTCGTAAATCGACGTTTAATGTGGTATTTAGAGACAACAGTCTCTCCGCTAGTCAATATGGCTTTCGTAAGGGTCGTTCTACCATAGACCCCTTACTACGCTTGGATACGTATGTTCGTAATGCCTTTGCAAATAATCACTCAGTTATTGCCATATTTTTTGACCTTGAGAAGGCATATGACACAACTTGGAGGTATAATATTTTGGCCCAGGCCCATTCCTTAGGCCTCCGAGGCAATCTACCATCCTTCCTTACGAACTTTTTAACTGACAGACATTTTTGTGTTCGAGTCAATAATGTTCTTTCCCTGGACTTCGTCCAAGCTGAAGGTGTACCTCAGGGATGTGTTCTAAGCACAACACTTTCTCCTTGCTATAAATCATTTGGCCTCTGTTCTTCCACCCATTATTATTATAATAAAAAAAGAAGCGCTAAGCCACAAGGACTATACAGAGCTGCAGGGCAGGAAGGAAGCGAGGGCATCAGGTGGCAAAAGGGAGATGGATGAGTAATAGGTTACGGATAACAGCGGGGTAGTGGATGGTGAAAGGGTAAAGGGCAGCAAGAGACTGAACTAGAAAGGGCTGAGGGGAGTGCGAAAAGTATCATCAGAGTTTGTGGAGTAAATCAGTTGTTGTCAAGAAGTCAATGAGAGAGTCAGGATTAAAGGAGGGTCCATCAGCAAGAAGGGAAGGTAAAGAGAGAGTAGTAGAACGAAGACGACGTTGGAGGTAAATTCTGCGTGCTCGTTGATAGAGAGGGCAGTCTAACAGAATGTGGCTAATCGATACTGGAACTTGACACTGCTCACAGAGAGGAACAGGGTGCCTCTCCATGAGATACCCATGAATAAGACGAGTGTGGCCAATGCGAAGGCGGGAGAGAGTGGTCTCCCAACCTCGGCACTGATGACAAGAAGACGGCCAGTAACCTATGCTCGGTTTAATAGAATGAAGTTTGTTACCGAGCAGAGTTGACCAACGTTGTTGCCAACGGGTGCGAAGGTGGGTAGCTATTGCAGCAAAATAGTCCAGAAATGGAACACCTCGATAGGAAATTGGTAGGTCATGCACTGCTGACCGCGCAGCAGTGTCTGCCTGTTCATTGCCCTGTACGTCGACATGACCAGGGACCCAACAAAAAACAATATCTTTATGTTTGGTAGAGATACGGCGTAGCCAAAGTTGGATACGGAGAACTAGGGGATGAGATGTATCAAATTTTCGTATAGCCTGTAGAGCACTAAGGGAGTCTGAGACTACTACAAATGATGACACAGGCATAGATGCGATACGAATAAGTGCTGCAAGAATGGCATACAGTTCAGCAGTAAAAATGCTAGCTGAAGATAGTAAATGCCCCCGCACGACGCTGTCCGGAAACACTGCTGAGAATCCGACGCCGTCTGAAGACTTAGAGCCATCTGTGTACACAGCGGTGGCATGAGAATGGGAGTGGAAGTGATCAAGAAAAAGAGAGCGGGAAGTCACCGTAGGCAGTTGAGCATTCGAGCAAGGGAGTGAGAAAGAACAGACCCGAACAGCTGGAACTTCCCAGGGGGGTAGGGAAAAGTGAGATGCTACATGAACATATAAAGGTGGTAACTGAAGGGAAGACAAGAGTGAATGTAGGCGAAGAGAAAAGGGACGGAGCAAACAGGGGCGGCGAACGAATAAAGAATGTCTACTAATATCAGTGACCATTCTATAAATGGAAGGATTGTGTAGATCGTGAGAGCGTACATAGTAGCGAAGGCAATGGGCATCACGGCGATCAGACAAGGATGGAACATTTGCTTCTGTATAGAGGCTCTCAACAGGGGAAGAGCGAAAAGCACCAAGGCACAAACGTAAGCCTTGGTGATGGATAGAGTTAAGGCTAGAGAGAGTAGCAGGAGAGGCCGCGGAATAAATCTGGTCACCATAATCGAGTTTCGATAAAACGAGGGCTGAATGTAGGCGAAGCAGAGTTCGACGATCGGCTCCCCATGAAAGATGAGCAAGGGTTTTAAGAAGGTTTAGCCGGCTGTGACAAGTTGCCTTCAGCGAGGTAATGTGAGGTTTCCAGGATAACCGACGGTCAAAGAGAAGGCCTAGAAACCTGACTGTATCACGTTCAGGGATACGGGAGCCATAGAGATATAAAGGATGATCGGAGATAACAGAGCGTCTAGTGAAAGTAATTTGGTGAGTTTTGGTACTTGAAAATTTAAACCCATGCGTGGTGGCCCAAGTGGAAACACGGTCGACCGCATGCTGGAGAGAAACTGCAATAAGGTGACAGTCAGCGCCTGCACAAGCAATAGCGAAGTCATCAACATAGAGTGACGACCAAATATTGGGTGGAAGAACAGAGGCCAAATCATTTATAGCAAGGAGAAACAGTGTTGTGCTTAGAACACATCCCTGAGGGACACCTTTAGCTTGGACGAAGTCCGGGGAAAGAACATTATTGACTCGAACACGGAAATCTCTGTCAGTTAAAAAGTTCTTAAGGAAGGATGGTAGATTGCCTCGGAGGCCTAAGGAATGGGCCTGGGCCAAAATATTATACCTCCAAGTTGTTTCATATGCCTTCTCAAGGTCAAAAAATATGGCAATAACTGAGTGATTATTCGCAAAGGCATTACGAACATACGTATCCAAGCGTAGTAAGGGGTCTATGGTAGAACGACCCTTACGAAAGCCATATTGACTAGCGGAGAGACTGTTGTGAGTCTCTAAATACCACATTAAACGTCGATTTACGAGGCGTTCCATCACTTTGCAAACTGCACTAGTAAGAGCGATGGGGCGACAGTGGGAGGCATCATGTCCTGTAGTACCCGGTTTGCGGAAAGGGAGAACAATGGCAGATTTCCACAGCTGGGGAAGAACTCCTTGTGCCCAAATAAGATTGAAGAGGTGTAAGAGGACTACAAGGGCTGACCGATGTAAATGTTGTAACATACGAATATGAATGTCGTCAGGCCCAGCTGCCGATGATCGGCAAGCTGAGAGCGTTGCCTCCAGTTCTTGAAGTGTAAAAGGCACATTATACTGTTCTTCTCTGAGAGTAGAAAAGTCGAAGGGTACTAACTCTCTGGCAGACTTTGAGGAAAGAAACGAGGGGCATAGATGGAGCCCTCGGGAAATACGGACCAGATGTGTGCCAAGTTCAATGGCAACGTCGAGAGGGTTTGCTACATCAACACCAGCGACCCGTAGAACAGGAGCCGGGTCAGGAGAGTATTTACCACTCAATTTCCTAACTTTTTTCCAGACTGCACTCATAGAAGAAGCAGAGGTGATGGTGGAAACATAGTCTCGCCAACAAGTGTGTTTAGCTTCATGGATGACACGGCGAGCGATCGCACGCTTCTGCTTAAAATCAACAAGTCTCTCAGCGGTTCTATTGTACCGGTACCTGCCCCATGCAGCACGTTTCAAACGTACTGCACGAGCACAAGCAGGAGACCACCAAGGCACGCACTTCTGAGAATGCCTGCCTGAGGTTTGGGGTATAGAATGAGAAGCTGCGGTATAAACTGATGTCGAGAAGATGTGTAGGAGCTCATCAATGGAGGATGAAGAAGGAACCTCACTAAAAGCAGTGAGGTGTGAGTAAAGATCCCAATTTGCCCGATCAAATTGCCAGCGAGGGCTACGGAAAGATGGTGAATAGGAAGGAGAAGTAAGAATGATCGGAAAATGATCGCTGTCATGTAAGTCTGGTAGAACAGACCAGGGGAAGTCTAGTGCAGTGGAGGAAGAGCAGACTGATAGATCGATGCAAGAGAGAGTATGAGTACGAGGATCAAAATGGGTGGGAGTACCCGTATTTAAAACATGGAGGGGGTGAGAGGCGAGAAAAGCCTCCAACTGAATGCCACGTGAGTCACAATGAGACCCCCCCCCCCCAGAGGAAATGGTGGGCATTAAAATCACCAAGTAACAGAAGTGGTGGTGGTAAGGATGAAACAAGAAAGGCAAAGTCTGGGATAGAAAATGCTCGAGAAGGAGAGAGATATAAAGAACATATTGTAAACCACTTATTCAAGTGGATACGGGCTGCAGTGTAATGCAGCGAGGTATGGACAAATAGTTGACAGTACGGAATATCATTGCGTAGAAGAAGGGCACTTTCATTAAAGGTCCCATCTGAGAAAGGATTCGAAGAATACAATAAATTATAGCCTGAGATAGGTTGGAAAACAGCCGAGTGTAATTTTGGTTCTTGTAAGCAAGCACCAACAGGGGAAAACCTGGAAAGCAACATCTGAAGCTCACCCCGATTACCCCTGAGGCCGCGGATATTCGACTGTAAATAGGCCATGATTGGCGATGAAGAAAATATCAGGAATCTGTAGGTAAAGGCACCTACGGACTAGAGGGGTTAGAAAAGTCAACGTGTGGTGGCATTGGAAGACGTTCAAGTAGCGAAGGAACGGAGCGTTGCGAAGAATGGGGTTGTGAAGATGGAGGAGAGGGAAGAGAAGGAACAGGAAGTGAATCAGTGTCCATTGAAGGTTTAGTCTCTGCAATATATTCTGAAATGGCTTCAAGTGTTTCTGAATTCAAAGATGTATGGGAGACCATATTGGAGATAGAAGGAGGAGGGTGAGTAAAGATTGGGACAGTAATGGACTGTACCAAAGAAGAGGGGGAGGGAAGAGTGTAAGGGACTGGAGATGAAGTGTAGGGGGGGACAGAAGAGGCAGAAACCTGGGAGGTGGCAGAAGAGGGAGAAACTTGGGAGGGGACTGGGGTGGAAGGCATAGTACGAGGAGGGTGAATCTCCACACTTGTAATAGAGCCAGAGAGAGGGGAAGAACTAGGTACAGAGACTGGAAAGGTAAAGTGTGGAGGTGGAAGAAGGGAAGGAAGGGGCAAAGAAGATTTGAGCAATGTGGATTTTTTGGACTTCTGAGTAGAGGGGCGATTGTTATTAGGTGTCGTACGAGGTCTTGTAGATACTGGGGCTTGTGAGGAAGGACGCGAAGATGTGAGAACAGACTGAGTTGTAGTCGGGACGTCAGAGCCAAGGACAGCAAAAGGATTAGATGCCGTAGTGGATATGGGAGGGGTAACAACAGAGGAGGCTGCAGAAGATGGGACCCCAGAAGTGGGGGGATGTTTGGAAACACGAGAATAAGAAACACGGGGTAGTCTCCCTTGGAGGCGGAGATGAGTAACTGCCATAGCATAAGGGAGACCACCTGCCTCTTTGAGGCAACGGATTTCACGTTCATTTAAGTAGACCTGGCAACGGCGGGAGTACGAAGGGTGAGCTTCATTACAATTAAGGCAAGATGGAGGTTGACTGCAAGATGTATTAGAATGGTCGTCGGCACCGCAGACCGGGCATTCGGCCATAGATCTGCAATATTTCGCTGGGTGACCAAAACGCCAGCAATTTCTACATTGTTGCGGTGTAGGTATCACCTTTCGAACTTGTAACCGATGTCCCGCGACATATACAGAGGACGGGAGTTCTCGGCTGTCAAAAGTTAAACGAGCCACATTGCAAGGGTAACGTCTCCGCCCCCGGGCAGGAAGGACATAAGTGTCTACTTTGAGGATTGGGAGATCCTGGAGTTCCAGCTGTTCAAAAATGTCATTGCCACATGACTGGAAATTCTGTTGGACTATGGTATGGGGCAGAATGACAGTACCACTACAAGAATTGAGAGAAAGATGTTTTTCAATAGTGATAGTAGTAGTATCGATATTCGAAAGGAGAGAAAGATCATGAGCTTGGGTAGCATTCTGGACAGTGACGATGCAAGTACCGCTCTTGAGAGCATGAAATGAAATATCTCTGCCAACATGACGCAGGAGCGCTTTGCCAATACTATGGTCAGAAAGGTAGGCAGAAGAAGTCGGTCTTAAAGTAAAGAATTTAGTCCATTGTGTGGTCCGAAACTGAGCGTGGAGAGGGAGTGCTTGACGTGTCGGTCTTTTCCGAGTAGAATGGGAAGGTAACGAAGGAGCATCATCAGGAGATTGATGTTGGCGTTTAGGAGTAGGACCGGAGTTGGTCCGGCGTGAAATGGGTGGGCGATTCGAAAATTGCCGTACCGTAGAGGGAGAAGCCGGAAGCATAGTCAAAGGAGAGCGGAGTTCAGACAAATCGAAGGAGTCAGTCGAAGCCCCGGTACCTGAAGCGGGTGAGGAAACAGCACCAGCAAGAGGTACAGGGGCATCAGGAGTGTCCGAAGAATGGTCTAAACACAAGGCAGGGTCAGAATGGGGTGCGGTATCAAGAAGGGCCCCGGGGGTAGTGGGTTCATGGACTAGGGCTGCCATGGTTAGGTTACTTCTTTCTTTTTCTTTTTAAGAAAAAAAAGAAAGAAGAAAATAAAAATAAAAAAAAGAATAAAAAAAATGGGAGAGTGGGGAGGAATAGTACCCAGGAGGAATGAAAGGGCCGGAAATCTCCCTCCGCACCCAAGAGGACCTCAACACCGCTAGTAGCGCAGATGCAGCATGGAACCCGTGCCATACCCTACCCTTCATGCCAGTAAACCAGCAATCCGGGATAGCAACCTCACATCTGCCGAGCTACCTCGGTGGACAAAAGAGAGGGCGGCTGGATATCCGCCACAAAGCATACCTCCTTCGGCCACCACCCCCGGAATCCGAAAGGTGGCTTCAAGAGATACACCCGTTGCCCGAAAGACACCCAAAGCTACTCCGGGATACCGGAGAGGGATCGGGACATCCCCAGGCAATCCAGATTCCACGGCAAACTACGCCACCGCCAAGAACCTCAACGGAATGGGATGGACCCCGGTGTCCTTTCCCCTACCTAGGAACTAGCACGCCTGTGGGAGAAATCCCAAAGGCCAAAAAGAGGAAGGGCAAAAGGGAGGGGTGAGGAGGAGGAGGAGGAATGGAAAAAGGGGAGGATGGGATAGGGGAGGGGAGAATGGGGGGTAATTAGGTTCGGTCTGAGGAAGAAGACCGACAGGGCTAATTCCTCAGACCAAGAGCCTCTTCACCACGCCAAGGAGCCCCCCTTGAAGAGGTTCTTCCATCCAATATTTGGTCATCACTATGTTAATGACTTCGCTATTGCTTGTGCAGGCGCTGACTGTCACCTTATTGCAGTTTCTCTCCAGCATGCGGTCAACCGTGTTTCCACTTGGGCCACCACACATGGGTTTAAATTTTCAAGTACCAAAACTCACCAAATTACTTTCACTAGACGCTCTGTTATCTCCGATCATCCTTTGTATCTCTATGGCTCCCGTATCCCCGAACGTGATACAGTCAGGTTTCTAGGCCTTCTCTTTGACCGTCGGTTATCCTGGAAACCTCACATAACCTCTCTGAAGGCAACTTGTCACAGCCGGCTAAACCTTCTTAAAACCCTTGCTCATCTTTCATGGGGAGCTGATCGTCGAACTCTGCTTCGCCTACATTCAGCCCTCGTTTTATCAAAACTCGATTATGGTGACCAGATTTATTCCGCGGCCTCTCCTGCTACTCTCTCTAGCCTTAACTCTATCCATCACCAAGGATTACGTTTATGCCTTTGTGCTTTTCGCTCTTTCCCTGTTGAGAGCCTCTATACAGAAGCGAATGTTCCATCCTTGTCTGATCGCCGTGATGCCCATTGCCTTCGCTACTATGTACGCTCTCACGATCTACACAATCCTTCCATTTATAGAATGGTCACCGATATTAGTAGACATTCTTTATTCGTTCGCCGCCCGTTTGCTCCGTCCCTTTTCTCTTCGCCTACATTCACTCTCGTCTTCCCTTCAGTTACCACCTTTATATGTTCATGTAGCATCTCACTTTTCCCTAACCCCCTGGGAAGTTCCAGCTGTTCGGGTCTGTTCTTTCTCACTCCCTTGCTCGAAAGCTCAACTGCCTACGGTGGCTTCCCGCTCTCTTTTTCTTGATCACTTCCACTCCCATTCTCATGCCACCGCTGTGTACACAGATGGCTCTAAGTCTTCAGACGGCGTCGGATTCGCAGCAGTGTTTCCGGACAGCGTCATGCGGGGACATTTACTATCTTCAGCTAGGATTTTTACTGCTGAACTGTATGCCATTCTTGCAGCACTTATTCGTATCGCATCTATGCCTGTGTCATCATTTGTAGTAGTCTCAGACTCCCTTAGTGCTCTACAGGCTATACGAAAATTTGATACATCTCATCCCCTAGTTCTCCGTATCCAACTTTGGCTACGCCGTATCTCTACCAAACAAAGATATTGTTTTTTGTTGGGTCCCTGGTCATGTCGACGTACAGGGCAATGAACAGGCAGACACTGCTGCGCGGTCAGCAGTACATGACCTACCAATTTCCTATCGAGGTGTTCCATTTCTGGACTATTTTGCTGCAATAGCTACCCACCTTCGCACCCGTTGGCAACAACGTTGGTCAACTCTGCTCGGTAACAAACTTCATTCTATTAAACCGAGCATAGGTTACTGGCCGTCTTCTTGTCATCAGTGCCGAGGTTGGGAGACCACTCTCTCCCGCCTTCGCATTGGTCACACTCATCTTACTCGTGGGTATCTCATGGAGAGGCACCATGTTCCTCTCTGTGAGCAGTGTCAAGTTCCAGTATCGATTAGCCACATTCTGTTAGACTGCCCCCTCTATCAACGAGCACGCAGAATTTACCTCCGTCGTCGTCTTCGTTCTACTACTCTCTCTTTACTTTCCCTTCTTGCTGATGGACCCTCCTTTAATCCTGACTCTCTCATTGACTTCTTGACGACTGATTTACTCCACAAACTCTGATGATACTTTTCGCACTCCCCTCAGCCCTTTCTAGTTCAGTCTCTTGCTGCCCTTTACCCTTTCACCATCCACTGCCCCGCTGTTATCCATAACCTATTACTCATCCATCTCCCTTTTGCCACCTGATGCCCTCGCTTCCTTCCTGCCCTGCAGCGCTGTATAGTCCTTGTGGCTTAGCGCTTCTTTTTGATTATAATAATTTCGAGCAAGGGAGTGAGAAAGAACAGACTCAAACAGCTGGAACTTCCCAGGGGGGTAGGGAAAAGCGAGATGCTACATGAACATAGAAAGGTGGTAATTGAAGAGAAGACGAGCGAATGTAGGCGAAGAGAGAAGGGACGGAGTAAACAGGGGCGGTGAACAAATAATGTCTACTAATATCAGTGACCATTCTATAAATGGAAGGATTGCGGAGATCATGATAGCGTACATAGTAGCGAAGGCAATGGGCATCACGGCGATCGGATGAGGATGGAACGTTCGCTTCTGCATAGAAGCTCTCAACGGGGAAAGAGCGAAAAGCACCAAGGCATAAACGTAATCCTTGGTGATGAATGGGGTTAAGGCTAGAGAGAGTAGCAAGAGAGGCCGCTGAATAGATCGGTTCAACATAATCAAGTTTCGATAAAATGAGGGTGGAATGTAGGCGAAGGAGAGTTCGACGATCAGCTCCCCATGAAAGATGAGCAAGGGTTTTAAGAAGGTTCAGCCAGCTGTGACAAGTTGCCTTCAGAGAGGTAATGTGAGGTTTCCAGGATAACCTACGGTCAAAGAGGAGGCCCAGAAACCTGACTATCACGTTAAGGGATACGGGAGCCATAGAAGTACAAAGGATGATCGGAGATGACAGAGCGTCTAGTGAAAGTAATTTGGTGGGTTTTGGTGCTGGAAAATTTAAACCCACGTGTGGTGGCCTAATTGGAAACATGGTCGACCGCGTGCTGGAGAGAAACTGTAATGAGGTGACAGTCAGCACCTGCACAGGCAATAGCAAAGTCATCAACACAGTGATGACCAAATATTTGATGGAAGACTAGAGGCCAAATCATTTATAGTAAGGAGAAAAAGTGTTGTGCTCAGAACACATCCCTGGGGGACACCTTCAGCTTGGATAAAGTCCGGGGAGAGCACATTATTAACCCGAACACGGAAATGCCTGTCAGTTAAAAAGTTCTTAAGGAAGGATGGTAGATTGCCTCGGAGGCCTAAGGAGTGGGCTTGGGCCAAAATATTATACCTCCAAGTTGTGTTATATGCTTTCTAAAGGTCAAAAAATATGGCAATAACTGAGTGGTTATTCGCAAAGGCATTACGAACATACGTATCCAAGCGTAGTAAGGAGTCTATGGTAGAACGTCCCTTACGAAAGCCATATTTACGAGTGGAGAGACTGTTCTCTCTCTCTAAATACCACACTAAACGTCTATTTACCAGGCGTTCCATCACTTTGCAAACTGCACTGGTAAGGGCAATGGGACGATAGTGCCTGGTTTGCGGAAAGGGAGAACAATGGCAGATTTCCACAGTTCTGGAACTCCTTGTGACCAAATAAGATTGAAAAGGCGTAATAGGACTGCAAGGGCTGACTGATGTAAATGTTGTAGCATACGAATATGAATGTCGTTGGGCCCAGCTGCCGATGATCGGCAAGCTGAGAGTGTTGCCTCCAGTTCTTGGAGTGTAAAAGGCACATTATACTGTTCTTCTCTGAGAGAAGAGAAGTCCAAGGGTGCTAACTCTCTGGCAGACTTTGAGGAAAGAAACGAGGGTCATAGATGGAGCCCCTGAGAAATACGGACCAGATGATTGCCAATTTCATTGGCAACATCTAGTGGGTTTGCTATATCGACACCAGCAACCCGCAGAACAGGAGCCGGGTCAGGAGAATATTTACCACTCAGTTTTCGTACTTTTTTCCAGACTGCACTCAGAGGAAGCAGAGGTGATGGTGGAGACAATCTCGCCAGCAAGTGCGTTTAGCGTCACGGATGACACGGCGAGCGAGCGCACGCTTCTGCTTAAATTCAAGAAGTCTCTCTGTGGTTCTATTGTATCGGTACCTGCCCCATGCAGCGCGTTTCAAATGTACTGCACGAGCATAAGCAGGAGACCACCAAGGCACGCATTTCTGAGAATGCTTGCCCGAAGTTTGGGGTATAGAATGAGAAGCTGCGGTTAAAACGGAGGACGAGAAGAGGTGTAAAAGCTCATCGATGGAGGACGAAGAACCTCTCTAAAAACAGTTAGGTGTGAGTAAAGGTTCCAATTTGCCTGATCAAATTGCCAGCGTGGGATGCGAAGAGGTGGTGAATATGAAGGGGAAGTAAGAATGATTGGGAAATGATCACTGTCATGTAAGTCCGGAAGAACAGACCAAGTGAAGTCTAATGCGGCGGAGGAAGAGCAGACTGAGAGATCGATGCAAGAGAGAGTGTGAGTCCGAGGATCAAAATGGGTGTGAGTACCTGTATTTAAAACATGGAGGGGGTGGGCGGCAAGAAAAGCCTCTAACTGAATGCCACGGGAATCACAGTGAGACCCCCCCCCAGAGGAAATGGTGGGCATTAAAATCACCAAGTAACAGAATCGGTGGTGGTAATGACGAAACAAGAAAGGCAATATCCGGAATAGATGATGCCTGAGAAGGAGAGAGATATAAAGAACAGAGCGTATACCACCTATGCAAGTGGATACGGGCTGCTGTGTAATGCAGCGAAGTACGAACAAATAGCTGATGGTACGGAATATCAGTGCGTAGAAGGGCACTTTCATTAAAGGTCCCATCAGAAAAGGATCTGAAGAATACAATAAATTATAGCCTGAGATGGGAGAGATAACAGCAGAGTGTAATTTTGGTTCCTGTAAGCAAACACCAACAGGGGAAAACTGGGGGAGTAACATCTGAAGCTCACCCCGATTACCCGAGGCCGCGTATATTCCACTGTAAATATGCCATGATTGGCAATGATAAAGATACCTGAAATCCGCAGGTAAGGGTTCCTACGGACTAGAGGGGTTAGAAAAGTCCACATGCGGAGGCAGTGGAAAACGTTCAAGCAGCGAAGGAACGGTGCGCTGTGAAGAAAGGAGTTGTGCAGATGGAGTAGAGGAGAGAGGAGCAGAGGGTGGATCAGTGTCCATTGATGGTTTGGTCTCTGCAATATATTCAGAGATTGCTTCAAGTGTTTCAGAATTCAGAGACGTCGTATGGGAGACAATATTGGAAATGGTAGGGGGAGGATGAGTAAAGATTGGAACTGTAATGGACTGTACCAAGGTAGGGGGGGACGGAAGGGTGGAGGGAACTGGAGAAGCGTGGAAGGGGACAGAAGAGGCAGAAACCTGGGAGGTGGCCGAAGAGGAAGAAACTTGGAAGGGAACAGGGGAGGAAGGTACAGTACGAGGAGGAGGGTGAACCTCTACACTTGTAACAGAGCCAGTGAGAGGGGGAGAACCAGGTAGAGACAGGGAAGGGAAAATGAGGAGGTGGAAGATGGGTAGGAGGTGTTAACGGACCTTTTTTTGACTTTTGAGAAGTAGAGGGACGATTGGGAGGAGGTGTCATACGAGATCTCGTCGCTACTGAGGCTTGTGAGAGAGAACACGAAGAAGCAAGATCAGACTGAGACGTTGAAGTAGGGACGTCTGAGCTGAGGACAGCAAAAGAATTAGCTACAGGAGTGACTATGGGAGAGGTAACCACAGAGGTGGGTGCAGAAGATGGGATACCAGAAGTGGGGGGACGTTTTGAAACACGGGAATAAGAAACACGAGGTAGTCTCCCTAGGAGGCGGAGATGAGAAACTGCCATGGCATAAGGGAGACCTTCTGCCTCTTTGAGGTAACGGATTTCCCACTCGTTTAAGTAGACTTGACAACGGCGAGAGTACGAAGGGTGAGCCTCATGACAATTAAGGCAAGAGGGAGGTCGACTGCAAGACGTATTAGAATGGTCATCGGCACCACAGACTGGGCATTAGGCGATAGATCTGCAATATTTCGCTGGATGGCCAAATCGCCAGCAATTTCTACACTGTTGCGGTGTAGGGATCACCTTTTGAACTTGTAACCGATGCCCTGCTACATAAACTGAGGATGGGAGTTCACGGCTGTCAAAAGTTAAACGAGCCACATTTCTAGGGTATCGTCTCCACCCGCTGACAGGAAGAACATAAGTGTCTACCTTGAGGATTGGGAGATCTTGGAGTCCCAGCTGTTCAAGAATGTCAGTGCCACATGTCTGGAAATTTTGTTGAACTATGGTATTGGGCAGAATGATGGTACCACTACACGAATTGAGGGAATGATGCTTTTCAATAGTTACAGGAACAGTATCGACATGGGAAAGACGAGAAAGCTCATGAGCCTGGGTAGCATTCTGTACGGTGACGATGCACATACCGCTCTTAAGAGCATGAAAAGAAATATCTTTACCAACATGGTGTAGGAGTGCCTTGCCAATACTGTGGTCAGAAAGATAGGCAGTAGAGGAAGTCAGTCGTAAAGTGAAGAATTTAGTCCATTGTGCAGTCTGAAACTGAGCGTGGAAAGGTAGTGAAGGACGTGTCGATCTTTTCTGAGAAGAACGAGAAGGTGGAGAAGTATCATCAGCAGGTAATTGTCGTTGTCGTTTAGGCGTGGGACCAGAGTTGGTCCGACATGGAACGGGCCGGCGATTCGAAAATTGCCGCACCGTACAGGGAGAGGCCGGAAGCATAGTCAGAGGAGAGAGAAGGTCAGATGAATCGAAGGAGTCAGTCGAGGCCTCAGTACCTGAAGCGGGTGAGGAAACAGCACCGGCAAGAGGTACAGAGGCATGAGGAGTGTCCGAAGAGTGGTCCAAAGACGAGGCGGGGTCAGAACGGGGTGCGGTATCAAGAAGGGGCCCGGGGGTAGCAGGTTCATGGACTAGGGCTGCCATGGTTAGGTTACTTCTTTCTTTTTGTTTTTAAGAAAAAAAAAAAGAAAATAAAATAAAAATAAAAAAAAGAATAAAAAAAGGGGGGACCGGGGAGGGATAGTTCCTAGGAGGAATGAAAGGGCCAGAAATCTCCCTCCGCGCCCAAGAGGACCTCAGCACCGCAAGTAGCGCAGATGCAGCATGGAACCCGTGCCATACCCTACCCATCATGCCAGTAAACCGGCAATCCGGGATAGCAACCTCACATCTGCCGAGCTACCTCGGTGGACAAAAGAGAGGGCGGCCGGAAATCCGCCACAAAGCATACCTCCTTCGGCCACCACCCCTGGAATCCGAAAGGTGGCTTCCAGAGATACACCCGTCGCCCGAGAGACACCCAAAGCCACCCTCCGGGATACCGGAGAGGGATCAGGACATCCCCAGGCAATCCAGATTCCACGGCAAACTACGCCACCGCCAAGAACCTCAACGGAATGGGATGGACCCCGGTACCCTTTCCCCTACCTAGGAACTAGCGTGCCTGTGGAGAGAAAAAAAAAAAAAAAAAAAAAAAAAAAAAGGTAGGGCAAAAGGGAGGGGTGGGGAGGAGGAGGAGGAAAGGAAAAAGGGGAGGATGGGATAGGGAACGGGGGATTGGGGGGTAATTAGGTTCAGTCTGAGGAAGTAGACCGACAGGTCTAATTCCTCAGACCAAGAGCCTCTTCACCACGCCAAGGAGCCCCCCTTGAAGAGGATTTTAATTTTAGTATCTGCACTTGAGGAATGGCACCTAGAAAATGATAGTAATGTTTTTACCCCTTTGGGACACAGTGCATTGGTGGGAAACAACCAGTTAAAAAACCCCGCTTTTAAAATATCAGAAACAAAAGTAAAACATACATGTATATATGCAATAATTTTATGCAATACAGTAGAATTTCACAAGTTACAGTATATAAAATGACTTGAATGAAGAATATACAGTACTGTTAAATACAAAAGTCTGTTTAAGTCTTTGTATCACTAAATTTTTTAACAATTTATCATACCTTAAGCTCAAAAATCTTTATAGCTTGAGAGAATAGATACTATCTTCTACATCAATCAACACTGAAGTACACATACCTCTTTGATTAATTCTCCACCTGCATACAAGCTATGCTTTATGGATTCAACTGTCTTGTGTTTTTTTTTTCCACAAAATTACTTAATTCTTAACAATTACCAATTAATTTGAAAATGGTTTTAAATTAGTGCATTTGATTTATAAATTAGTATATCATATGCTCCAATGCTTATGCAGCTGTTCCTTTTTTGCTTTTGCTTATACCTAGCTAAGCACATAATCCTGTAAAACCACATCTAATCTCGAGCAAATTCTTGCGATTACTGCCACACTAATCTCACATAAGGGAGAGAAGCCATAATGCAAGTACCAGTATATGGCACTAACTCAATATTTTAATAATCTGTATCAAAGGCTAGTCACTTGTCTTAACCTAACAGTACACAACACTACCTCTGAACCAATCCATCAACTTCTATTTCCGGGCTAATGGTAATTTTTCTAGAATCCATGAGCTACAGTGGGGCTCTTCCTGTGCCTCATCAAATGGCTGGGCACTGTTGTCTTGACTGGAGGGTAAGAAGTCTTCTGGGGAGTATGGGGTGTCACGCAGAGGTGCATAACCTGGTGTGAGATCTTCTGGAGATGACTGATCAGAAGAGGAGTCATGATGAAGGGAGAGTGTGTGGGGAGGTTGAAGCTGCCTAGTTCCTGTGTGAAGGGAGTCTAATTCTAATCCTGTTAAAGACTCTGTGATGCCAGAAGACTCCTCATCATCATGATCCTGCTGTGCAAATTTGGAATGTGAGGTTATCATCTCTGCTGTGCGCTGTGCAGCATTAACATAACTCTGAAAAAACGTTGGCCATGACTGGATGGCTGATGCTAGAGACAGCGGTGGATCTACAATAGGGGTGTTGAGGGGGGTGCAGATGGAAGTTGAAGCTTCGGCTAATTCTTCGTCCAGCATTAATCCTGCAATAGCTTCATCACTAAGCATTTCAATGCTGGAAAAAAATTATGAAGTTTTCCATAAATGTAAATACGTACTTTAAGTTACAGTTCATTATATGCTTCTCTAGTACACAGTTTTTAAAAGCTTTGAGATACAAAAATGATGAAAGGATGCCAATAATTTTTTTCTTTTTTAAATTACAATTTTGTTATTCTCCTTTGTAAATTGACAATAAATGTAAGTATTAATGGCAAAATACTTATGAAGATCCATGATTAATATTACTGTACCCAAATATACACAACAATGCACATTATGTTTAAGAGCAAAGGATAAAATTTGTAAATTATGAGAAGAGGCAGTCTTAACCCTTTGACTGTCGTGACCCCAAATCCTGAAGTCTCTCTCTGTCGCAAAATTTTTGAGAGAGAAAAAAAATTCTTATGAAATGATAGAGAATCTCTTCCTGATGTTAATGACACCAAAAGTATGAAATTTTATAGAAAACTTACGGAATTACGTTCTTGCAAAATTAGCGATCTCGGCAATGTTTGTGCAACGGTGATTTTGCCCACTTTGAGCCCTATTTTCGGTCAATTCCACTGTTCCAGTTGACCAAACTCACAGCTATTCCTTTAGAACTCCATCTGTGCTATCGACTGAGTACAAGAAACCACCCAGAAATTGGCAATTTGGCCAATTTCATGCAAATTAAAAAAGATGCCAATTTCAAAATAGGGTAGAGAATGAACATTTTCTCTGTTCATCAGTCACGTCTCCAGGCCCTTCTTATATTATTCTTGCTTTCTATTTTGAATTTTTATTCACACAAAAAATAGAAGATTTACTGTTATGCAGACTACTGCATTATTATAATAATTGTATAAATAATATCAACCCATTCGTGACTGTGTATTAGAATGGCTAGTTGGACACTTATTGGACAATGTTTACTCTTGAACATCGGTAAAAATCGAACATTTCCGCTACTTTGAGCTCAATTTCAAGGTCCTTTTCATTGTGAAACCAATTAAAATCATCTCTATTTCTGTAATATGTTTAACATTTTATCAAATGATACCAAGAAAATGAGAATACAACCATAAATTCTATACAAAAATACATCTCAAATTTGGCGTTTTAATCCAAAAACACGGTCAGAGGTTTGTTTTCCTCATTATGCACTGTGTGCTGCAGGATTTTTTTTAAACTGCACACACTGACCATACAGACTAATTCTCTCACATGTGGGCCTACCAGCTTTCTCTCGCTTGATTTGAAGCCACTAGAATTTTGGAGTATAAATATGTCAAAAATACTGGCTCGTAGGACGTATATATACGACCAAAACAGTCAAAGGGTTAAGTGTCACCCAGGTAGTGTGTAGCATATGCTCACCTGGCTAGACTCTCTGTATCAGAGATGATAGAATCTCGGTCTTCTACCGCAAGGTACTGTGTTGCTGGTGATAGTGCTGGGCTCCCCAGACCAATAACCTTAAATAAATAAATTAAGAGTCAATATACACTTTACTCAGAGATAAATCAGAAAAATCATCATACCAAATAAATATCAGTGAAATAGGAATTTTTATATAAGGTTCCATGAGCCAATATAGGATTAGCTACCTGTCAATTTAGACTTCCATAACACCAGTTTTCACTGATTCAAACAATACTGCCAAGAATGATCCTTTGATTAGCAAATCTGTAATACAACATGATTGTAAACAACTTATGGAATGAACAAGACAAACCAATGACAAGCCAATACTAAAATTGGCAGTCTAATTTTTTTTTTTAGAATCTCCCAAATGAACTTTGTCAATAGCAAAAAATAAATGTGACAACTTCTGCTCTGTATCTAATTCAATAATACCTTTCAATCCTAGACCTTCTCCCCAACAAGCATTCACTTATTTTACACCTCCCATCTATAAATACTAGTGAATAACCAAGAAAACATGATACATCTCTGTCTTAGGCTTACTTGTACTGGAAAATAGTCCCCTTCTCTTCTGCTTACCCGAACCCAAGCTTCACTTCCTGTATAAAAAATCCTCATTGCATATTACTGATGGTATACAACACTGTCAAGTCGATAAATAAGACCCATTTAGAATACCTGAATATCTTCATTGCTGAAACATTATGCCTGCACAACAGGCTTCCTCAATTGGATACAGGTGAATGTAGCAGTGGAAGTAGTAAATAAAAACAAGCAAACATTTATTGCAGTATAAAAATGTAGTTTACATGCACATACCACTAGCATGCATGTGTATTTTGGCATGTGATCAGTCCATTACCCTTACTGGGAGGTGGTCAGTCCCTAAAGAATTAGCAAGCAGCCAAACCTAATATACTAGAGTAGAGGCAAGATGAACCAGTTGGAGTTGACATCACAGGCGAGAGTGGCCCATGTGTGAAAGTAGGTTGTGCTAAATAGATGTTTAGCAAAGAAACTGTGGAAGACTTTCCCTGTACCATGGCATTGCTGTATCAAATATATTATTAATGGTATACAATACCACCAAGCTGATAGTTAAGATACATTTGCACATTTATTTGACACAGCAACACCATGGTATCTTGGTACAGGAAAAGACTACACCTTTGACATTAATCTCGCTGCTTCCTCTCACCACTATACTCTAGTATACAAGGTCGAGCTGCTTGTCTGTGCTTTAGACTTTAGGGACTAACCATCTCCCACAGAGGGTGACAGACTGATTGCGCCAACACTACCACCAGTTCAAAGTGCTGCATTCACTTGTGCATGACTGAGGAAGCCTGTTGTACAGAAAAGATTTCAGCAATAAAGGTAGTCAAAGTGTGTCTTATTTATCAATCTTTCTTCTTTTAGTAACCCAATACCTATTCCATACATTTGCAAAATCTGCCACACTGCCCTCCTATCCACACCATCATACTTTTTTTCTTCAGCCATAAATGCAACAAAGAATTACTTACACTCATCTTAATTCACTTACATGCTTCAATGTAAGCACTTGGTCTACTTATCTTCCCTTGCTAAAGCTTCCTTATTCCTCTGCAATCCCACTATCTGTTTTATCCCTAACTCTTTCAACAATAATTCTACCATATACAGTGGACCCCCGGTTAACGATATTTTTTCATTCCAGAAGTATGTCCAGGTGCCAGTACTGACCGAATTTGTTCCCATAAGGAATATTGTGAAGTAGATTAGTCCATTTCAGACCCCCAAACATACACGTACAAACGCACTTACATAAATACACTTACATAATTGGTCGCATTGGGAGGCAATCGTTAAGAGGGGGTCCACTGTACTTTACATGATACAGTAAATTCAACAGGCTTATTTCCCTATAGTTTTACATACATTTTTTTTTCTTGCCTTTTCCCTTAAAACAACTATGTAGGTAGCAGGATGGTAGAGAGCATCCATCATGTCAAATGACTGCTAAATATAGTAGGTCCCCAGTTTTCATAATTAATCCGTTCCAGAAGGTTGGCCTAGATCCAAAATGGCTGAAACCCTAAGTAATATTTCCCATAAGAAATAATGTAAATTCAATTAATCCATTTCAGACACCCAAAAATCTTAACAAAAAATAAATTTTATAGAGAATAACCATTGTATTGCAGCTCTTCAGTGGTTTGCACACTCATTACTTACCTTAAAATATTTGTAGTCTTAATGTAGGGCGAGAGGTGAGTAGTATTTATTTGTAGGGAGTCGGTGTATGTAGCCGGTAAATGTAGGTACACACATGTAGTCCCTCTGGGCTACACCTACCGGTTACCTACACTGCAGAACACACCCATATTTTCACCATTGACATACCATGTTCACTGAGTTTAATCATTTCTAACAACTACCTTTAGATGCCATCATAAACAAAGGGAGAAGTAATGAATAATTCATGCCAAGAATTGTAAACAAATGGTTGTTAAGGGTGGCGAATAGGCCAGATGTCACATTCACAGTTTTCTCTAATTCTTGACCAGAGAAAACAATGTTTACCTTCCACCAGACTCACCACTAGATAGTATATAAACATTGCTATGCAACGTGTTTCTTATATAATTTTGAAGAAAATATCAGAGGTGGATTAGTGAAAATGTCTATATTAACCTAAAGTAAGACATTTAACCCTCTAACTGTCCAAACGTAGATCTATGTTTGCGCACGTAGCGCTCCAACCTTGATTTTCTCCATAAGAAAGCATATAAAAAAATGTAGATCTACATTTGGAGTGCTACGCAAGCAAACATAGATCTACGTTTGGACAGTTTAAGGGTTAATATGCCCAAGAGTGATTATTATTAAACATACATCGCATATAAACATTGCATGTTTTTATATACAGTAGGATCCCGCTTTATGGTGCTTCACTTTATGATGTTCCGCTAATACGGACATTTCAAATTACAGTGGTCCCTCGTTGTTCGTAATTAATCCGTTCCTGGAGCCGTTACTATAAACGAAATTTACGATTTACGAATCAATTTTCCCCATAAGAAATAATGTAAATACAATTAATCCGTTCCTGACACCCAGAAGCATTAAAACAAAAAAATTTTTAACATGAAATATACATGTAGTACATAAACAATACAATGGGAAATGATGAATGAAACATTAACAGCATAACACTTACCTTTATTGGAGATTCTTCTTAGTGTATGGGAGACTGGAGGAGGAGAGAGAGTGGATTGTTTATAGTTTGGAAGGGGAATCCCTTTCCATCAACACCTCAGGTACCATTTGCTTTTCTGGGGTTGCTTCTCTTCTCTGTTTCTTAATGCCACTAGGACCACCTTGAGTCACTGGAGTCCTGTCTCACAAAATAACTGTGGAGAGAGCTCTGTTTCTGGCGTCTCTAACACTTCCCTAAAATGGCCCAAGACTTTGTCAATGTACATGTTGCCAATCTGGCTTGCAACAACCTTGTTAGGGTGATGTTTCTCCATAAAGCTTTTCATCTTACCCCACATAGTAAAAATCTCTAATTTCTGAAGAAGGCACCTTCTTCCATCTCTCTTCCTCCCCCTCTGCAGCAAGATTCTGAGCTGTGATGTGTTGCTCTTCCTGCTGAAGCTCTTGCAGCTCCTCAGTGGTGAGCTCTTCACTGTGGTCTTCCACCAATTCTTCCACATCCTCCAAACTCACATCCAACCCCATGGAACTCCCCAGTGCCACAAATGATTTTACAACAGATATAGGCTCATTAGGGTTAGTCCCAAATCCTTCAAAATCCCTCTTGTCGACACAATCTGGCCACAATTTTCTCCAGGCAGAGTTCAAAGTCCTGGTAGTCACTCCCTCCCAAGCCATACCTATAAGGGTTATGCAGTGGAGGATGCTGAAGTGTTCTCTCCAAAATACCCTTAGGGTCAAGTGTCTGTGGTCACAGTCAAGCACCTGTGAAACATTGCTTTTGTGTAGTTTTTTTTAAAGTTTGCAATAACCTGCTGGTCCATGGGTTGGAGGAGAGGAGTGGTATTCAGGGGCAAGAACTTTACTGTGATGAACCCAAACTCCTCGAAAATTAGGTCATCCAAGTTTGGAGGATGAGCAGGTGCATTGTCCATTACTAGCAGGCACTTGAGATCCAATTTCTTTTCCAGGAGATACTCCTTCACACTAGGGCCAAACACTTCACTGAACCACTCGACAAAAATTTTCCTCGTGACTCATGCCTTACTATTAGATTTCCAAAACACACACAATTTACTCTTCATAACATTGTTTTTCCTGAACACTCTGGGATTTTCAGAATGGTACACTAGTAATGGCTTCACTTTGAAATCCCCACTAGCATTAGCGCAAAACATTAGCGTCAGCCTGTCTTTCATAGGCTTATGTCCTGGCATTGCCTTTTCCTCTTGTGTAATGAAGGTCCTCTTTGGCATTTTCTTCCAAAAGAGGCCTGTTTCGTCACAATTGAACACTTGTTCAGGTTTCAGTCCTTCACTGTTTATGTACTCCTGAAATTCATGCACATATTTTTCAGCCGCCTTGTGGTCTGAACTGGCAGCCTCACCATGCCTTACCACACTGTGTATGCCAGTACGGTTCTTAAATCTCTCAAACCAGCCTTTGCTGGCCTTAAATTCACTCACTTCACCACTATTTGCAGGCAATTTCTTTACCAAATCTTCATGCAACTGCCTAGCCTTTTCACAAATAAACGAAGTCATAAGGTATCTCCTGCTAATTGTTTCTCATTTATCCACACCAATAATAACTTCTCAACCTCTTCCAGTACTGGTGATCTCAATTTTGTCAGCATAGTTACTCCCTTTGCAACACCAGCATCCTTTATTTCATTTTTCTTGGCCACTATGGAACATAAGGTTGTGTAGGGTTTCTTATACATCCTGGACAGTTCGGCCACACTTGTACCACTTTCATATTGTTCAATGATGGTTTTCTTTAATTCAATCGTATTTCTCACCTTCTTTACCACAGGCTTGGCACTAGGAGCTTTCTTTGGAGCCATGGTAGCTTATTTAGTACTTGCAAGCACTAAAATAAATGGAATATTATGAAATATTTCGCTGGAGCACGCGAGGGGACCTTCGCTCACTGGTAAACAATGCCAGACTGGCTGCCGCCCTGGCTCACGCCGTGCGTACGTGTCCCGGACAAACTACGACTCACGAGTCAACCTATGAAAAGCGAGTTCATGTTTATACGAAAATGCCCCTATGATTGGCGAATTTTATGACTGCCGGGAACTACGAAAAGCGGGGGACCACTGTATGACCAAAACTCGCTATACGGCTCTCCCCACCTGACTTTCTAATATGGTCACCGCACCCCACCCGGTTTGTTTACATTCTCCGTGAGCTCCGTAAGCACCATGTCTCTCCATTATGTCTGGAAACTCCAAAATTTCAAGTGTTTTTAAAAATTATTTCATATTTCATATATTTATTTTTTAACACATTGGCTGATTCCCACCAAGGCAGGGTGGCTCGAAAAAGAAAAACTTTCATCGTCATTCACTCCATCACTGTCTTGCCAGAGGGGTGCTTTACACTACAGTTATAAAACTGCAACATTAACACCCCTCCTTATATATATTCTGATAAATATGCTTATGTATACCTGTACCTAAATAAACTACACACTGTGGTGGTGTGCAGGTACACATTTAAAATCACTAAGAGTGTCTTATGTCTTGAGAAGCCATATTAGTAATGATGATAATACTCAATAATAATCACCGAGTCTCATTAAATGTTGTATATTACGTTAATGTACACATTTTCATTAATCCATCTACCATGATAATTTTTCAAAATTATATAATAAACATAGTATGTAACAAAGATGATAAATGCACCCCACAGTGGAATAAACAAACAAATATGAGACGTGGTAGCCAGACGACTTGTATGAGTGACACCATATTAGTAATGATAATAATACTCAATAATAATCTCACTAAACATGGTGTGGATGATAGAACAGGAGTGAATTTATACCCCATACAAAGAAATACAGTAGACCCTCATATTACATGGATTTATTTGGCACTTTTTGGTTGTTACACTATTGAAAAATTGCGGAATAATTTTATACAACGCTGCGTAAAACTAACCTAACATGATTCAGTTTGTGAGAGGGGAAAAAATCTGGAGCGTTGTCCACAAGATATTTCCCTAGCTCAGGCCACCGCCTGGCTGTGGGTGAGACCACTGTCTCCGCGGGGCTGCACTGGGCTTCAAGGCAGCAAAGGATCGCTTCACCTTGCTACTTCATGGCAATGCATCAGGTGATTTCCAGCGTAAGCCCATAGTTATTTACTGCTCTAAGAATCCTCATGCTTTGAAGGTGTAGACAAAAACACCTTACCAGTAATTTGGAAAAAGGTCAAGAGAGGCCTGAGCTTGCTACCATCTGCAGCTCATAAGACTGCCATCCCCACGAGCCCCTTTGAGGCGGGGTAGATGGCAGACCAGAGGCCTAGCTTCTCCCTACGAGCCCCGTGAGGGCGGGGAATGTGGCTAGGCCTGGGGACACTTGGTCCCAAAGATGAGGAGGTACTGTACCTCCTCCCATGGGAGACTAAAGTCTCGAGACACTCCCCAGATAGGGAGCCAAGGCCGGGTCACCACTACTTGGAAAAGACCCGGGCCGGGAGAATACCGGCGAATAAAAAAAAAAAAAAAAAAAAAAAAAAAAAAAAAAAAAACAGTAATTTGGAGCTCAAACCAGTCAGCATGGATGACAGAGGAAATATTTATTGAATGCTTTAAGCATCACTTTATTCCTGAAGTCAAGTTTTACTTGCACAGCAAGAACCTTGCATTCGAGGTTCTCTTCATTCTTGATAATTCCCGCACTCATCCAGAAGCTTTGCTGGATGTGACCCCACATGTAAAAGTTGTATTTTTACCTCCAAATACATCTTTAATACAGCCACTGTGTAACTACACAAGAAAAGTGATGAAAAAACTAGTTGCATCAATGGACTCTTGACTCCAACCTGGCAGTACCAAGCTTCTGAAATAATGTATAATGTACTGCAGGATAAAAAAAAAAAAAGCCAGAGATCCATTACAAAATTTAGGCACACACTAATACAACCATCAACTTTAGTACGAGAACCTCTACCATCCACTTCTGCCGACAACCACCATCCACCACAGCCCAGTAGGGCCACACCATGCATCTCCACTCTTCACAATCACTGACATGCACCAGCAACCACAGTTTAAGGTAAATAATATTATTTCTGTTACATCTGTAGTCTTAAGCAACAAAACAAATTATCATTTTTATTTTTGTAAGATCTTGATATCTAATTTTTTTTTTTTGGGGGGGGGAAGGGGGGGGCTCCCAGGAATGTAACCCTATCTTCAGCATAAGTTCTTCAGTTTATATAACACAGATTTATCTAACACAGCATTTTCAGAAAAATAACTACCATGTAATATGAGGGTCTACTATAGTAGAAATAAGGTTGCTGCACATAACTGAATTTTCACAAAGTGAATGAAACCAGTAACCCTTGGTGGTTACTGGTAAATACATTCCAGGAAACCCTTCACTTCATCTCTTGAACACACTATGTTTAGCTAACTGAAGTGGTAGTACAGTGGACCCCCGCATACCGTTGGCCTTACATAACGTTAAATCCGCATACCGCTACATTTTATCGCTAAGATTTTGCCTCGCATACCGCTAAAAAACCCGCTCAACGCTGTTCGTCCGAGACGCGTCTAATGTGCGCCCTTAGCCAGCCTCACATGTTCCGCCGGTGGCATTGTTTACCAGCCAGCCTCTGCGGTAACATCCAAGCATACAATCGGAACATTTCGTATTATTACAGTGTTTCTGGTGATTTTATCTGCAAAATAAATGACCATGGGCCCCAAGAAAGCTTCTAGTGCCAACCCTACAGGAATAAGGGTGAGAATTACTATAGAGATGAAGAAAGAGATCATTGATAAGTATGAAAGTGGAGTGCGTGTTTCCAAGCTGGCCAGGTTGTATAGTAAACCCCAATCAACCATCGCTACTATTGTGGGCAACAAAAAGGCAATCAAGGAAGCTGTTCTTGCCAAAGGTTTAATTGTGTTTTCGAAACAGATCGCAAGTGATGGAAGATGTTGAGAGACTCTTATTGGTGTGGATAAATGAAAAACAGATAGCAGAAGATAGCATCTCTCAAGTGATCATAAGTGAAAAGGCTAGGAAGTTGCATGACGATTTAATTAGAAAAATGCCTGCAACTAGTGATGATGTGAGTGAATTTAAGGCCAGCAAAGGTTGGTTTGAGAGATTTAAGAGGCGTAGTGGCATACATAGTGTGATAAGGCATGGTGAGGCTGCCAGTTCGGACCACAAAGCAGCTGAAAAATATGTGCAGGAATTCAAGGAGTACATAGACAGTGAAGGACTGAAACCTGAACAAGTGTTTAATTGTGATGAAACAGGCCTGTTTTGGAAGAAAATGCCAAGCAGGACGTACATTACTCAGGAGGAAAAGGCACTCCCAGGACATAAGCCTATGAAAGACAGGCTTACTCTGTTGATGTGTTCCAATGCTACTGGTGATTGCAAAGTGAAGCCTTTATTAGTGTATCACTCTGAAACTCCCAGACCGTTCAGGCAAAAGAATGTCCTCAAGGCTAATTTGTGTGCGCTGTGGAGGGCAAACAGTAAGGCATGGGTCACTAGGGACTTTTTCTATGACTGGATACACCATGCATTTGCCCCCAATATGAAAGATTACCTAACTGAAAAGAAATTAGAACTTAAGTGCCTCCTGGTGTTAGACAATGCCCCTGGTCATCCTACAGACGTGGCAGAGCAACTTTATGGGGACATGAAATTCATTAAGGTGAAGTTTTTGCCTCCTAATACCACTCCTCTCCTGCAGCCCATGGACCAGCAGGTTATTGCAAACTTCAAAAAACTGTACACAAAAGCTCTGTTTGAAAGGTGCTTTGTAGTGACCTCAGAAACTCAATTGACTCTAAGAGACTTTTGGAGAGATCACTTTAATATCCTCAATTGTGTAAACCTTATAGGTAAGGCTTGGGAGGGAGTGACTAAGAGGACCTTGAACTCTGCTTGGAAGAAACTGTGGCCAGAATGTGTAGACAAAAGGGATTTTGAAGGGTTTGAGGCTAACCCTGAGAATCCTATGCCAGTTGAGGAATCCATTATGGCATTGGGAAAGTCCTTGGGGTTGGAGGTTAGTGGGGATGATGTGGAAGAGTTGGTGGAGGAGGACAATGAAGAACTAACCACTGATGAGCTGATAGATCAACTTCAACAGCAAGAGGCCAGACCTGAGGAAACTAGTTCGAAGGAGGGGAGAGAGAAATTGAAGAAATTGCCTACTACAAAGATTAAGGAAATCTGTGCAATGTGGCTGAAAGTGCAAACCTTTATGGATGAAAATCACCCTCACACAGCTATTGCAAGCTGTGCTGGTGACTATTACACTGACTATGTTGTGAAACACTTTAGGGAACTCATAAAGGAACGAGAGGTACAGGCCACTATGGACAGATATGTTGTGCGACAGAACCCCAGTGACTCTGAAGCTGGTCCTAGTGGCATTAAAAGAAGAAGGGAAGTAACCCCAGAAAAGGACTTGACACCAAGTCTTAATGGAAGGGGATTCCCCTTCTAAACACTAACATTCTCCTCCTCCCATCCCATCAATCATCACCAGATCTTCAATAAAAGTAAGTGTCATGTAATTGTGCATGCCTTTTTCAGTTTGTGTGTATTAAAATTAATATTTCATGTGGTAAAAATGTTTTTTTTTTCATACTTTGGGGTGTCTTGCACGAACTAATTTGATTTCCATTATTTCTTATGGGGAAAATTCATTCGCATAACGATAATTTCGCATAACAATGAGCCCTCTTGCACGGATTAATATCGCTATGCGGGGGTCCACTGTATAATGAATGAATGAGGGTCACTGCATAAAAGTGAACTTGCATATAACCAGCTCACATCAAGTGAGGGTTTATATTTCTTAGCTCTGGAGGCCTTTCTGTAGTGTCTGGAGTTTATCATTCAAAAGTTTATATGAGTGCAGATATAAGATTACTGTTGCATACAAATTTCTATTTACTGAAAGTACAGTATGTCATGAAGTTTTTTAAGAATTCAGGAATTGTTTTCAAAATGCTTTATGTAACAGTTTTTCGTAGTTTTATTTATATGATCTTCCAGTGACAATATATTTATTTTCAGTTATTTGTAGATGAATGATTCTATTCAAGATTGATGGACTGACCACATCGACTCAAGGTTGAGGGACTGATTACCTCATTCTCCTCCTGTTCTTCAAGATTCTCCTTTGTATAGACTGATGAAGCCACTGTGTGGCGAAACGTTTCCTCAAAGATAGCCAAGAGTTGCACATGTGTCTAATTTATTTTCAGTTATCCCTAGATCTTTCTCTCTGAGGCTTTCAATGTTGTCTACTGCTGTTTTCTCCTATTTAGTGGATGACACTACCTTCATTATTTCCAATCATAATCTAGATGATTTCAACAACATACTCAATGAAGATTGAGACACTTATGCAACATATGGGAATCTTTATTCAGGAAACGTTTCGCCACACAGTGGCTTCATCAGTCCAATACAAAGTAGAAAAGTGTAAGGAGAGGAGTAGTTTGAGGTTTGAGGTAATCAGTCCCTCAGCCTGGAGTCGATGTGTTCAGTCCATCTATAAGATTGATGGACTGAACACATTGACTCCAGACTGAGGGACTGATTACCTCAAACCTCAAACGCCTCCTCTCCTTACACCTTTCTACTTTGTATTGGACTGATAAAGCCACTGTGTGGCGAAACGTTTCCTGAATAAAGATTCCCATATGTTGCATAAGTGTCTCAATCTTCAACTTGTCGGTTTTTCAAATCATTCATCACAACATACTCAATGTTGAATAGAAAAGATACACACTTGGATGTTGAGAAAAAAAAAAAAAGTTACATGGATAAAATCTACTATATAACATTGCACAATAAGTTAAAAAAAAATTCAACTAAATAAAGGTGAATAATACACAAGGCTGGGGAAAATTCTTGTGTATTCACCATAACAGCAAAATTAAATTTAACAAACACATAACTAAGAAAGTTTCCAAACCAGTGAGAGTTATTTCTAGAATACACTACTGGTTTAAAAGATTAAAGATGCTTTATTTCAGCATGATACAACATTTGTAGAGAGATGGGTGACACTTAGGTGTGCATGCAGAAAGCCCCTAGTATGCAGAACATTTTAGGAACACTTAAGCCTATCTTAAAACTATAAAGGAACTGCCCTCTAGGGTGTGTGTGTGCATGGAGATCTAAAAAGGCAAATCATCTAAAACTAATCATAACCCAACAAATATCTGCCATAAGAACAATCAATCTGATTTGAAACAGTGCCGATGTCACCAGTTTTAAGAAATCTGAGCCTTCTTTTCCCCCACCCTCCCAACACACAAGCACTACAATGGATCAGGGAATACCTGTCATGAAGACAATAGTCATGGTACATGGCAAGGTGTCAGAGTGGGCACCTGTGATGAGTGGGGTTCCACAAGGGTCAGTCCTAGGACCAGTGCTGTTTCTGGTATTTGTGAATGACATGATGGAAGGATTCAGGAAGACTGGTTCAAGCAAGTGAAATCTCTACTAGTATTAAGTAGTTCCTAAGTACTGTGCTAGTTTTAGTCTGCCTGAAATGTTTCACGTTACAAGGGATTTTCTTCACAATGTACAAGATGATGTAATCCCAAAGCTGAATCAACCCCCTGTAATTCCTGGAAACATAATTTGACTTGAATTTTCATTATAGGGCACCTACTTACATTAAACTGCACTATCCATCTATCACTCCATTTGCTCATTTTGTAAGTTTTCTGTCATAGGTGATTTTCATTGATATGAATTGCTTATTTTGCATAATGTAGGATTTTTGCATTATCTAATTTTTATTATTTTTTTTTGCAGTCTACTGTGCCTTCTCTCATCATGAGAATGGTGTCCCATAGCTCGATCGCTGGTGCACTCGGCTCATACACTGAGGTCCGGGGTTCAACCCCCGGTACAGGTGGAAACATTAGGACATGTTTCCTTGTGACATCTGCTGTCCATGTTCACCTATTAGTAAAATAGTTATCTGGGTGTTAGTTGACTGGTGTGGGTTGCATCTTGGGGACAAAACTGACCTAATTTGTCTGAAATGCTCTACATAACAAGGGGCTTTCTATATAGTAGTATGTCATTTTGAACTGATCATTTCCCACTGAGCCAGGGTGACCCAAAAAAGAAGAAACACTTCCATCGTTCACTCCATCACTGTCTTGCCAGAGGCATACCAATACGACACACAGTTCAAAAATTGCAACATATCTTCCTTTAAGTAAAAGGACACAAATGCAACTGACATTTTGTTGTGGAAATGTTTCACTCTCCAGGAGCTTTATCAAGAAGTGATCAAGCTTGATGAAGCTCCTGGAGAGCAAAATGGTGCCACAATAAAATGTCACATTAGTTGCATTTGTGTCCTCCTACTTACCATACTGTCGGCAATTCCATCAACACATCTTCCTTTGTGTGGCCCTCAATACACCATCTTCATAGTTTTATAATGCACATCAAGCTTAACTTCCCTCAACATTTTTTTTTAGTTACGACTGAAAGAGCAACCCAGATACACACCTGCCAACCTGATAGGTCTGTGCATGTGGCTGCTTCATCCACATCCTCTGCTAGAACGTCTCCAGCATCCATCACTAAGCTTCTGTCCTGTCCACCCTCCCTTGCTGTGCTGCAGTTCTCCTCTGCTGTGCATGTGCCACTCACAGCTGATCCTCCAGCCTGACTATCACACTGGGTCATGACATAGGCAGCAGTAGCAGCAGCTGCAGCAGCTGCAGTAGCAGCAGCAGAAGCAGCAGTAGCAGCTGCAGCAGTAGTATTAGCAGCAGCAGTAGTAATAGTAGCAGCAGTCATAGTAGCAGTAGTAACAGCAGCAGCAGCAGTAGCAGCAGCAGTAGTAGTAATAGCAGCAGCAGCATTTGTAGTAGCAGCAGTAGCAGCAGCAGCAGCAGTGAGGTGAGAGGCAGCTGTGGTTGATAATTTGGTAGCTGCTGTACAAGTGGTGACATAGGCAGTGACTGATGGTGTCACTGCAGTTTGCTGTAGAATGAAAGACAACATATTATCATCATAAGTCAGGATGAAGCACTTAACACGTAGGATTCATAAAACACTTGGGCGACGAGATGTCACTGGGAAATGCAGCTTCAATTCCTTGGCTAAAGAGCCCTTCTCCAACTTCAAGGAACCCCCTACAAAGAGTAAAGATAATAAATCACAATGGGAGATATAAAACAATTCTTCCATAGTAAAGGTGCATCAATCTAAAAGAGAAAAGTTATCACAAAATAAACAACTGACATATCTTACAAAAAATTACTCTTTCAGAAGAGTGTGATAAAAGAGAAAATGGTAGCTTACGAGAGGTTTTTACAAAGCAGAAGTGTTATAAGAAGTGCAGAGTATATGGAGAGTAAAAGAAAGGTGAAGAGAGTGGTGAGAGAGTGCAAAAGGAGAGCAGATGAAAGAGTGGGAGAGGCACTGTCAAGAAATTTTAATGAAAATAAGAAAAAATTTTGGAGTGAGTTAAACAAGTTAAGAAAGCCTAGGGAAAGTATGGATTTGTCAGTTAAAAACAGAGTAGGGGAGTTAGTAGATGGGGAGAGGGAGGTATTAGGTAGATGGTGAGAATATTTTGAGGAACTTTTAAATGTTAAGGAAGAAAGGGAGGCGGTAATTTCATGCACTGGCCAGGGAGGTATACCATCTTTTAGGAGTGAAGAAGAGCAGAATGTAAGTGTGGTGGAGGTACGTGAGGCATTACGTAGAATGAAAGGGGGTAAAGCAGCTGGAACTGATGGGATCATGACAGAAATGTTAAAAGCAGGGGGGGATATAGTGTTGGAGTGGTTGGTACTTTTGTTTAATAAATGTATGAAAGAGGGGAAGGTACCTAGGGATTGGCGGAGAGCATGTATAGTCCCTTTATATAAAGGGAAAGGGGACAAAAGAGATTGTAAAAATTATAGAGGAATAAGTTTACTGAGTATACCAGGAAAAGTATACGGTAGGGTTATAATTGAAAGAATTAGAGGTAAGACAGAATGTAGAATTGCGGACGAGCAAGGAGGCTTCAGAGTGGGTAGGGGATGTGCAGATCAAGTGTTTACATTGAAACATATATGTGAACAGTATTTAGATAAAGGTAGGGAAGTTTTTATTGCATTTATGGATTTAGAAAAGGCATATGATAGAGTGCATAGAGGAGCAATGTGGCAGATGTTGCAAGTATATGGAATAGGTGGTAAGTTACTAAATGCTGTAAAGAGCTTTTATGAGTATAGTGAGGCTCAGGTTAGGGTGTGTAGAAGAGAGGGAGAATACTTCCCGGTAAAAGTAGGTCTTAGACAGGGATGTGTAATGTCACCATGGTTGTTTAATATATTTATAGATGGGGTTGTAAAAGAAGTAAATGCTAGGGTGTTCGGGAGAGGGGTGGGATTAAATTATGGGGAATCAAATTCAAAATGGGAATTGACACAGTTACTTTTTGCTGATGATACTGTGCTTATGGGAGATTCTAAAGAAAAATTACAAAGGTTAGTGGATGAGTTTGAGAATGTGTGTAAAGGTAGAAAGTTGAAAGTGAACATAGAAAAGAGTAAGGTGATGAGGGTATCAAATGATTTAGATAAAGAAAAATTGGATATCAAATTGGGGAGGAGGAGTATGGAAGAAGTGAATGTTTTCAGATACTTGGGAGTTGACGTGTCGGCGGATGGATTTATGAAGGATGAGGTTAATCATAGAATTGATGAGGGAAAAAAGGTGAGTGGTGCGTTGAGGTATATGTGGAGTCAAAAAACGTTATCTATGGAGGCAAAGAAGGGAATGTATGAAAGTATAGTAGTACCAACACTCTTATATGGATGTGAAGCTTGGGTGGTAAATGCAGCAGCGAGGAGACGGTTGGAGGCAGTGGAGATGTCCTGTCTAAGGGCAATGTGTGGTGTAAATATTATGCAGAAAATTCGGAGTGTGGAAATTAGGAGAAGGTGTGGAGTTAATAAAAGCATTAGTCAAGAGGGCAGAAGAGGGGTTGTTGAGGTGGTTTGGTCATTTAGAGAGAATGGATCAAAGTAGAATGACATGGAAAGCATATAAATCTATAGGGGAAGGAAAGAGGGGTAGGGGTCGTCCTCGAATGGGTTGGAAAGAGGGGGTAAAGGAGGTTTTGTGGGTGAGGGGCTTGGACTTCCAGCAAGCGTGCATGAGCGTGTTAGATAGGAGTGAATGGAGAGGAATGTTACTTGGGACCTGACGATCTGTTGGAGTGTGAGCAGGGTAATATTTAGTGAAGGGATTCAGGGAAACCGGTTATTTTCATATAGTCGGACTTGAGTCCTGGAAATGGGAAGTACAATGCCTGCACTTTAAAGGAGGGGTTTGGGATATTGGCAGTTTGGAGGGATATGTTGTGTATCACTATACATATATGCTTCTAAACTGTTGTATTCTGAGCACCTCTGCAAAAGCAGTGATAATGTGTGAGTGTGGTGAAAGTGTTGAATGATGATGAAAGTATTTTCTTTTTGGGGATTTTCTTTCTTTTTTTTTGGGTCACCCTGCCTCGGTGGGAGACGGCCGACTTGTTGAGAGAGAGAAAAAAAAAAAAAAAAAAAAAAAAAAAAAAAAAAAAAAAAAAAAAAAAAAAAAAAAAAAAAACCTAACTCATACTGAAACATACAAAAGACCATCATGAAAATCATTAATGCCATGCAGATTTTGAGTAAGTACCTCTTTGTACCTGGAGGAGGTGAGCCGAGCTGTTTGTGTCTCCTGGTTGGTATTTATGCTGTGCAAAAGCTTTTAAAATTTTTCATTGGTTGTAGAACACATTACTTTACATCTTGTAAATCATTCTAATGCTCTACCAGTGTGATGGAACACTTTTCTTGCTATCCTTCAGCAACTCCTCTTTCTTGTTAACCCTTTGACTCTCGCAGGCCCCTTTCTGAAACTGTCATTCTATGTCGCAAAATATTTGAAAAAAAAAAAAAAAAAATATTTTTTCTTATGAAAATGTTAGGAATATTTTTCTGAGTGTTTTAACCCTTTCAGGGTCCGTCCCGTAGATCTATGGCTTTACGTTCAGGGTCCGTCCCGTAGATCTATGGCTTTACGTTCAGGGTCCAAACCGTAGATCTACGTCATGAACTCAGCTCACTCTGATAAACTGTGAGTGGTACAATTGGGCCTAGATATGAGAGAATACATCTATGTGGTATGTGTGCACCACATAAAACACATCCTGCAGCACACTGTGTATAATGAGAGAAAAAAAACTGAAATCATGATTTTTCGATTAAAACAGCGACTTTGCAGTGTTTTTTTGTATGTTTTTTATAGTTTTATTTGCAATTTCTTGGTCTCATTTGATAGAATGGAAGACATATTACAGAAATAGAGATGATTTTGATTGGTTTTAGCACTGGAAATGGCTTGAAACTGAGCTCAAAGTAGCAGAAATGTTAAATTTTTGCCGATATTCAAGAGTAAACAAACAACCTCACACGTCTAATACACACCAGCTGGTGGGTCTAATATGCATTCACAAATATGGTGATGATATTAGCCTGATCAACCAGGCTGTTGCTGCTGGCTGCACGCAAACCAACATACGAGCCACAGCCCGGCTGATCCGGAACTGACTTTAGGTGCTTGTCCAGTGCCAGCTTGAAGACTGCCAGGGGTCTGTTGGTAATCCCCCTTATGTGTGCTATACAATTATTACAGTATTGCATAACAGTAAATCTTCTATTTTTGGTGTGAATAAAAATTCATTATGTGAATAAAAAATCAAAATGGAATTTATTTGTAAAGCCTCAAAACATAACTAATGAACAGAGGAAATGTTAGTTTAGTTCCAGGAATACCTACATTGTTTATTCTGGACCCTATTTTGAAATTGGAATATTTTGAACTGTGTTAAATTGGCCAAATTAACAATTTCCGATCACTTAATTTGTAGTTGAAACAGTTGACTTGGCGATTTCTTGTGCTCAATCGATAGAATAGAAGTAATACTAGTGAAATAGCTAAGAATTTGGTTGACTGGAATAATGTAATTGGCCTAAAATGGGAGTCAAAGTCGGCAAAATCGCCGATTCGTAAATATCGCTGGCACATCAAAATTCGCGAGAGCATAATTTCGTCAATTTTCCATCAAATTTCGTACTTTTTGTTTTATCACCTTCACAAAAAGATTCTCTACCATTTCATAAGAAAAAATAATTTTTTTTTTTAAATTCTTGGACACTGGGGCACCACTTCAGATTTGGGCCTTGGACCCTGAAGGGGTTAAGTCTTAAAAAAAATTTTTTGCCATCAGTACTTACCAAGATATAGAGCCACAAAGTTTGCAGAAAGTGACGTGCGTATGGCAACAGCGGCGACTGCCACCCACCCGGTATTTTTTTTTTTTTTCAACAAGTTGGCCGTCTCCCACAGAGGCAGGGTGACCCAAAAAAGAAAGAAAATCCCCAAAAAGAAAATACTTTCATCATTCAACACTTTCACCACACTCACACATTATCACTGTTTTTGCAGAGGTGCTCAGAATACAACAGCTTAGAAGCATATACGTATAAAGATACACACCATATCCCTCCAAACTGCCAATATCCCAAACCCCTCCTTTAAAGTGCAGGCATTGTACTTCCCATTTCCAGGACTCAAGTCCAACTACAGTGGACCCCCGCATAACGATATTAATCCGTTCATGAGAGCTCATTGTTATGCGAAATTATCGTTATGCGAATGAATTTTCCCCATAAGAAATAATGGAAATCAAATTAATCCATGCAAGACACCCAAAAGTATGAAAAAAAAAAATTTTACCACATGAAATATGCATTTTCCTACACACAAAGAGAAGGATACATGCACAATAGTAGAGTAGTACATGCACAGTATATATTGTGCATGTACTACTCTACTAAATGAAGAATAAATGACACTTACCTTTATTGAAGATGCAGCAATGACTGATGAGTGTGTGTCCTGGGAGTGCCTTTTCCTCCTGAGTACTGTAGGTCCTGTTTGGCATTTTCTTCCAGAACAGGCCTTATCACACTGTGTATGCCACTACGATTCTTAAATCTCTCAAACCAACCTTTGCTGGCTTTAAATTCACCAATATGAGCACTAGTTCCAGGCGTTTTTCCCTGTTCACCTGGGTGTTAGCCGACTGGTGTGGGTTGCATCCTGGGAGACAAGATTAAGGACCCCAATGGAAATAAGTTAGACAGTCCTCAATGATGCACTGACTTTCTTGGGTTATCCTGGGTGGCTAACCCTCCGGTGTTAATCGTTTCTCGGTAATTGTTTCACGTTAAGCCACACCAACAACACTCTCTCCACATCTTCGAGTAATACAGCTGATGGTGGTGCAGCAACAACAACAGCTGTGGTGCAGCTGACCATGGTGCAGCAGCAGCTGTGGTGCAGCAACAGATGACCATGGTGCAGCTGTGGTGCAGCAACAGCTGACTGGTCCAATTTATCAGCTGACCGTGGTGCAGCAGCAGCTGACTGTGGTACGATAGTATTTATCACCCTTTTTACCACAGGGTTGGCACTAGAAGCTTTCTTTGGGCCCATGGTGGCTTATTTAGCAGTTACAAGCACTATAAATAATGGAATAATACAAAATGTATCGAATGTATGCATGCAACCGGCCACCCTGGCTTGTAAACAATGACGGCAAGGCAGGCGCTCAGGCTGGACGGACAGGTTCGGGACAGATTCGGGACGAGTCATGTTCAGAAACAGCTGATGGTGCAACAGCAGCTGACCGTGGTCCAGCAACAGCTGACTGGTCCAGCAACAGCTGACTGGTCCAGCAACAGCTGACTGGTCCAGCAACAGCTGACTGATCCAGCAACAGCTGACTGGTCCAGCAACAGCTGACTGGTCCAGCAACAGCTGACTGGTCCAGCAACAGCTGACTGGTCCAGCAACAGCTGACTGGTTCAGCAACAGCTGACTGATCCAGCAACAGCTGATCGTGGTGCAGCAGCAGCTAACTGATCCAGCAACAGCTGATCGTGGTGCAGCAGCAGCTGATCATGGTGCAGCAGCAGCTGACTGATCCAGCAACAGCTGACTGGTCCAGCAACAGCTGATCTTGGTGCAGCAGCAGCTGACTGATTCAGCAGCAGCTGACTGATTCAGCAACAGCTGAATGGTCCAACAACAGCTGATCGTGGTGCAGAAGCAGCTGGCAGATCCAGCAACAGCTGACTGGTCCAGCAACAGCTGACCGTGGTGCAGCAGCAGCTGACCGTGGTATGATAGTATTTCTCACCCTTTTTACCACTGGGGTAGCACTAGAGGCTTTCTTGGGGCCCATGGTCACTTATTTTGCAGATGAAATCACCAAAAACGCTGTAATAATACGAAATGTTCCGATTGTATGCTTGGATGTTACCGCGGAGGCTGGCTTGTAAACAATGCCACCGGCGGAACATGTGAAGCTGGCTCAGGCCGCACATTAGAAGCGTCTCGGACGAATAGCGTTGAGCGAGTTTTTTAGCGGTATGCGAGGCAAAATTTTAGTGATAAAATGTATCGGTATGCGGATTTAACGTTATGTGATGCCAACAGTATGCGAGGGTCTACTGTATATGAAAATAACCAGTTTCCCTGAATCCCTTCACTAAATATTACCCTGCTCACACTCCAACAGATCGTCAGGCCCCAAGTATCATTCGTCTCCATTCACTCCTATCTAACACGCTCATGCACGCTTGCTGGAAGTCCAAGCCCCTTGCCCACAAAACCTCCTTTACGCCCTCTCTCCAACCCTTTTGAGGACGACCCCTACCCCTCCTTCCTTCCCCTATAGATTTATATGCTTTCCATGTCATTCTACTTTGATCCATTCTCTCTAAATGACCAAACCACCTCAACAACCCCTCTTCTGCCCTCTGACTAATGCTTTTATTAACTCCACACCTTCTCCTAATTTCCACACTCCGAATTTTCTGCATAATATTTACACCACACATTGCCCTTAGACAGGACATCTCCACTGCCTCCAACCGTCTCCTCGCTGCTGCATTTACCACCCAAGCTTCACATCCATATAAGTGTGTTGGTACCACTATACTTTCATACATTCCCTTCTCTGCCTCCATAGATAGCGTTTTTTGACTCCACATATACCTCAGCACACCACTCACCTTTTTTCCTTCATCAATTCTATGATTAACCTCATTCTTTATAAATCCATCCGCCGACACGTCAACTCCCAAGTATCTGAAAACATTCACTTCTTCCATACTCCTCCTCCCCAATTTGATATCCAATTTTTCTTTATCTAAATCATTTGATACCCTCATCACCTCTTTTCTATGTTCACTTTCAACTTTCTACCTTTACACACATTCCCAAACTCATCCACTAACCTTTGCAATTTTTCTTTAGAATCTCCCATAAGCACAGTATCATCAGCAAAAAGTAACTGTCAATTCCCATTTTGAATTTGATTCCCCATAATTTAATCCCACCCCTCTCCTGAACACCCTAGCATTTACTTCTTTTACAACCCCATCTATAAATATATTAAACAACCATGGTGACATTACACATCCCTGTCTAAGACCTACTTTTACTGGGAAGTATTCTCCCTCTCTTCTACACACCCTAACCTGAGCCTCACTATCCTCATAAAAACTCTTAACAGCATTTATTCCATAACTTGTAACATCTGCCACATTGCTCCTCTATCCACTATCATATGCCTTTTCTAAATCCATAAATGCAATAAAAACTTCCCTACCTTTATCTAAATACTGTTCACATATATGCTTCAATGTAAACACTTGATCTACACATCCCCTACCCACTCTGAAGCCTCCCTGCTCATCCGCAATCCTACATTCTGTCTTACCTCTAATTCTTTCAATTATAACCCTACCGTATACTTTTCCTGGTATACTCAGTAAACTTATTCCTCTATAATTTTTACAATCTCTTTTGTCCCCTTTCCCTTTATATAAAGGGATTATACATGCTCTCCGCCAATCCCTAGGTACCTTCCCCTCTTTCATTCATTTATTAAACAAAAGTACCAACCACTCCAACACTATATCCCCCCCTGCTTTTAACATTTCTGTTATGATCCCATCAGTTCAAAAGTTTCTTGCATTTTTCAATATTTTTCTTTTCCAAGAACTTATGTGGCCTGTGAGACCAATGTAAGGTGCATTGTTCAAATATACACTCATTGTTTACAACACAATAACAGAACAAACTTTATCACTATTAGTTTGTATACACTTTGTTTCCACAAATAAACAATACAAAACAATGTTTATTACTATTGTTCCATAATATATATACATATGTACAGTCACTGAACACATTCCTAGAACTGCTGCAGCTTGTGGAACTCTGAAACATGGGTATATGCAGAGTGGCACTTGACACTCCTCACACATAAAACGAGTGTCTCTGCGTGTTTGTGGGCGTTTTGTGGTATGTGTACATACATAACACCTCTTCTGAGCATTTTTCTTGGCAGTAGTAGGAGGCAGTTGTATGGGGTAGTGATCACCAGGCCTGAAACGAGATGGCATGTGTTGGTAATTTCGTGGGCGCTGGTCTATTGCAGGTGTTGCTCCTTGGTACTTTGTGATTATTTGTCTGATTACTGACAAACAAAATTCACCATATTTTGGTGTTTTGTTGGTCTTCAACTTGTATATGTTATAAGCATTTAGCATGGAGATATCAACAAGATGAAAAAAAAGTTTTATATACCACTTATAACTCTTGCGTACACAATCTGCAAACCCAATCTGCATGTCACATTTGTCCACTAAGCGCATACTGAGGTTGTAGTCCATGACAGCTGCAGGCTTTAGAATGGGTTCATTGGTCTCTCTGTTGTGCCTGCCACTGTGTGCCATTTCGTTTGGGTGAACTGATGTCAACAATGTGACATCACGTTTGTCATGCCACCGAAATGCCATGATGTCATTGGCAGCAAAGGCTTGCACCTCACCTCTGCGAGTGCCAGCGTCGAACCTTGGCATATGTTTACGATTACCACGCACTGTGCCACACACGTCTGTCAAGTTCACTCACAAGAAATCACTGAGTAAGGGACTTGTGTACCAGTTATCAGTAAATAACATATGCCCCTTACCAAGATATGGTTCCATCATTGTTCTAACCACATCACCAGAGATACCCAATAACTTCATGGTATCTGTCAAAGTATTACTGCCAGTGTACACAATGATATCCAAAACTAGACCACTTCTGCAATCACACAGTACAAATAGCTTTATACCAAAGCGTTTCCTCTTGCTTGGTATATATTGCTTGAATGAGAGTCTTCCTTTGAATAAAATCAAGGACTCATCAATAACAAGCTTCCTGAAGGGATAAAAATACATGCAGCACTTTTGTTTCAGGTACATAAACACATTTCTTATCTTATATAACCTGTCGCTTCTGTCAGGCCTGGTTTTGTCTGAAAAGTGTAACATACGTAACAGTATCAGGAAACGATTGACACCTATACTGTCACTAAAACCTGGAGTTGAAATCGGGCATTCTGTTGCCCAGTATGTGGTGACAGTGTGCTTATACACATGTGGCATAAGCATTATTCTGGCAAAAAACAGGTACATCTCTGCCACAGTTGTCTCCTTCCACTGGTGTAGCCATGATTTTGGTGAGAGAATTGTATTTGCCATGGTGTAATCATAGTATGTGTTGGTTTCCCTGACAATGATGTCCATCAGGGGTTCATCGAAGAATAACTCAAAGCATTCCAGTTCACTAGCATTGTTCCCAAGTGTACATGATGGCTTTATTCCACTTTGTGTTTCATCCAAGTCATGGGGACTGGGAACAAACTCGTCACCGTCCTGCCAATCCCAGATGCGGTCTGCTGGTGGGTTCTGGATATTGTACCGTGGTTGTGGTTGTGCAGGTTGTGGGGTCGGGTGAGGCTGGTTGTTGTTGTTGTGCAGAGTCAGCAGCGTGGGTAGTAGCGTGGCCCGCTGCTGGTGCCACATGGGCCGTGCCACCATCACTATCACCACCACTGCCTGCTCCCTCACTCACATCATTCATACCCATCGTAAAAATATCGTCATCTTCACTATCAGGTCGTGGTGTAGGGCCACGGGATGGGCTCCCAGAGTTTCTCCTTCCCTTTGGAACAGCATATGAAACACTACCAGACCGCATGCTACGTCGTACATACTGCCGCTTCACTGGGGAATATTCACCCTCACTGTCACAACTAGAACTGCTTTCAATGACCTTGAAATCACTATCACATTCACTGCTAACATCTGGGTGTTGTACACAACCAAATGTTTCCTCTTTCGTCCTGGTACAGGCGAACGTGAACGTGAACAAGCCGGCCCAGCACCAGAGGTGGAAGGTTGTGGGTCATCTGGGTTTTCATCACTAATTACGTTATCCTGGGCACTCTTTCCGGTCACACTCACTTCAAAACCCTGGAATTCACTGTCACTGACATTTTCATCGCTGTTAGAGCTATCAATTGGGAACAAAAGACCTCCAATCCACCGAGGAGTGAAGAACTTATTATCGAGAGGCATGGTGAAAATGGACTACCAAGATGGCGTTCCCACAATGCACCACTGGGTCCCAGATTTTTTTCACAGGGTGCACACCGACCACTGAGACCCATTCTCCCTCATGTAGGCCTACCAGGCCTTTCCCGACTGATTTGAAGCAGCTAGAATTTATGCGTATAAATACGTCAGAAACAGTGGCGCATAAGACGTATTTATACGGCGTAAACAGTCAAAGGGTTAATTGTTATAAGCTATTGTTGTACCATTTGATGGTGTTACCAAGTTTTCCTGCACAATTTGTTTTAACTATCTCCTGCCAAGGCAGGATGAACCAGGGAAGAAAGCACAATCACCAACATTCACTCAAATCACCATTTTTCCAGAAGTAGAGAGACGGAAATTGAGATACCAGACTAACATCGCCACCTATCCTTCAGAGTACAAGCACTATCCCCTCCCACCTTCAGGAATCAAGTCTGGCTAACTTGTTTCCCTGAATCCCCTTATAAACATTACCTTGCTCACACTCCCACAGCATGTCCATTAAAAACCCCTATCGAACACATTCAAACAAGCATGCTGGATGCTCAAACCCCAAAAACTCAAAGCCTCTTGTACCCCTATTGCCCTTCTACCATCCACCCCAGATTAATACACCCTCTTTGTCAACTTATCCCTGTCCATTCTCTCATTCTTTAACCCTTTCAGGGTCCAGAGGCCAAATTTCAAAGTGTGCACCAGGGTCCAAGAATTTAAAAAAAAAAAAAAGTTTTGCTATTTTTTCTTATGAAATGGTAGAGAATCTTTTTCTGAAGGTAATAAAACAAAAAGTACGAAATTTGATGGAAAATTGACGAAATTATGCTCTTGTGAATTTTGATGTGTCAGCGATATTTACGCATCGGCGATTTTGCCGACATTGACTCCCATTTTAGGCCAATTACATTATTCCAGTTGACCAAATTCTTAGCTATTTCACTAGTATTACATCTATTCTATCTACTGAGCACAAGAAATCGCCAAGTCAACTGTTTCAACTAGAAAATAAAGTGATCGGAAATTGGCAATTTGGCCAATTTAAAGCAGAGTTCAAAATATTCCAATTTCAAAATAGGGTCCAGAATAAACAATGCAGGCATTCCTGGCACTAAATTAACATTTCCTCTGTTCATTAGTTACATTTTCAGGCTTTACAAATGAATTCCATTTTGAGTTTTTATTGACATAATAAATTGTTATTCAAACCAAAAAATAAAAGATTTACTGTTATGCAATATTGTAATAATTTTATAAATAATATCACCACATTTGTGAACATATATTAGACCCACCAGCTGGCGAGTATTAGACATGTGAGGTCATTTGTTTACTCTTGAACATCGGCAAAAATTTAACATTTCCTCTATTTTGAGCTCAGTTTCCAGCCATTTCCAGCACTAAAACCAATCATCAAAATCATCTCTATTTCTGTCATATATCTTCCTTTCTAACAAATGAGACCAAGAAATTGCAAATACAATTATAAAAGACATATGAAAAAACACTGCAAAGTCACTGTTTTAATCGAAAATTACGGTCTCAATTTTTTCTCTCATTATGCACTGTGTGCTGCTGGATTTGTTTTATGTGGTGCACACATACCACATAGATGTATGCTCTTATATCTAGGCCCAAATTTACCTCTCACAGCTTATCAGAGTGAGCTGAGCTCACGGTGTAGATCTACAGTTTGGACCCTCAACTCAAAGCCGCAGAACTATGGCACGGACCCTGAAAGGGTTAATATCCATACATATTCAAACCTAGGTAATAGATTAGTAGACAGCAACTGCCCAGGGAGGTACTACTGTCCTGCCAAGTGAGTGTAAAACGAAAGCCTGTAATTGTTTTACATAATGGTAGGATTGCTGGTGTCCATTTTTCTGTCTCATAAACATGCTAAGTTTCAGGTACGTTTTGCTACTTCTACTTACACTTAGGTCCCACTACACATACATGTACAAGCATATATATACACGCCCCTCTGGGTTTTCTTCTATTTTCTTACTAGTTCTTGTTCTTGTTTATTTCCTCTTACCTCCATGGGGAACTGGAACAGAATTCTTCCTCCGTAAGCCGTGCGTGTTGTAAGAGGCGACTAAAATGCCAGGAGCAAGGGGCTAGTAACCCCTTCTCCTGTATATATTACTAAATGCAAAAGGAGAAGTTTTCGTTTTTCCTTTAGGGCCACCCCGCCTCGGTGGGATACGGCCGGTGTGTTGAAAGAAAGGAAGGCTGGTGTCTTTTTTCTCTCTCCAACGTGCAAGATTTCAGGTATGTCTTGCTCATTCTACTTACACTTGCATGTATAAGCACATATATATATACACACACACACACCCCTCTGGGTTTTCTCTTTTCTTACTAGTGGTTGTTCTTGTTTTCCTCTTATCTCCATGGGTGAGTGGATCAGAATTCTTCCTCCATAAGCCATGCTAATTACTGAAGTTTAAAAGTGAAACTTTCGTTTTTCTTTTTAGGCCACCCTGCTTCGGTGGGATATAGCTGGTTTGATGAAAGAAGAAAGAAGTCCAAACAATAAAAATTCCTCACTTGTTATTACAGTAAACCTCATAATGCAAGCTTATGTAAAGTGTAAAGTAAAAGGACACAAGTGCAACTAATGTGACATTTTATTGTGGCAACGTTTTGCTCTCCAGGAGCTTTATCAAGCCATTACCAAGCTAATGGCTTGATAAAGCTCCTGGAGAGCAAAACATTGCCACAATAAAATGTCACATTAGTTGAACTTGTGTCCTTTTACTTTACATATTGTCGGTAATTCTAACAACTATATTACATTATGTAAAGTGATTTAGTTACATTTCAAAATGAACAAACAAAAGTTAAGCAACAGAAAAATCTTTATCACATACACCAAAAATATGAACTAAAAATTAAGAACACACAAAATTGGACATAAAGCACAGTAGCTTTTTTGTATCTGCCTCTTGCATGGCCAGGTGGCCCAGCGTTACCTATCTACCAGCCTTCTTTGATGACTCAGCTTAGGCATGCCAAGTGTCTTACCCATGTAACCGACACACCTCTCAATATTTTCCATATTATTATGATGATCTTTTTTGGGAAGTGCTGAACCTGTAGGGAACATACAATACCTGGAAATGGGTAAAATTAAAATTTAATCCAAAAAAGTGAAGGGTGCCTTGAATTCCCTGGTTTAGAAGCCCTTCAGTGACACACAGTACCTCTCAAAAAGGGAATGTTTGTGAAGATCCTGCCAGCAACTCCTGATTAATAATGGAAGTTTGTTACATCAAGACTTGTTTGTCTTCCCAATCCTCTCCTGGGTACAGTACACTGCTACTATTACTACTACTAGTAATTTTCTTACAATTTATGAGCTTCAGGAAAGGTAATGCAAATGATAATTTTCTTTCTCACTTACTCTAGTTTACTGTTAAAGAACAAGTTTTATTACCCCTCTGCCTCTCACCATGGTTGAAGATACAATACATCTTCAATATAATGGAATAATAGGGAATGATTGTCCAAGAGTCTGTTTAATCATAATGTTAAAAACAGCAAAGGCTGTACTATAGTACTATATACCTAATATAGTACTACACACACACACACACTTACAACATTAAAAATTAAGGAGTTGAAAGTACAATTTACTCGGCAGACTTTGTCTATTTCAGAAGTCTGTTATATCGATAGGTGTTACAGTGAAGGTTTAACTGATGTTTGTTATAGCAAGGTTAGTTTACTTTATCTAGCTAATCATCCTCCTGGTACAGTATACTAGTATATATGTTTTCTCCAACACTCAGGAGGCTAATCCCAGGAAACATTTTTTTTTTTTTTTTTTGCAATAATTATTTTGTTAAAATACTCATACAGTAAATCTTATATTATACAAAAATTTAAAATTGTTCTTAATCTATTTTGTATGAAATTCAAGTGGATAAAGCACAATATTAAGAATTCTGCCTTTAATAAAAAAAAACCACATTAAACATTTAATTATAGGTTTTAGAAGAATGGCTCCAATAGCTGCCACTAATTAAGCAACACAATTTGTTACCAAAATTTTGAGTAGAGATCAATTTGACCTGCAGGCAGAGTGTGTTGGCGTTTAGTATGCATCTAAAAGAAAAGCCACTAAATGCCAGTATCTCACCCCAGTTGCCATAATGGGTGCTGCCACAGGTCCTAGTTTTCCCGGTAAAGATTTAAACTCCTGAGTATTGGTTTCTAGACTTGATTCAGCATAGTGAAGCGGGTGCGTTGGAAGCGGGAGTCCCCCATCTATAGTTTGGAGTGGAGGTAAAGGAGACTCCGCCCCGACCCCAATGCCCCGAACACCCAGGTCTAGCTGACATTGACGAGTCTGCAAAATAACAAATACTTAAGTTGTTACTGCAAAAAATAATTTAGTAGGGGAGAGAGAGTGATAAATTTTCAAGTGGCTTGGGATACTACCTTATATACTAGTAAACATCGATGGTTATGCAAGGTATGCCAATGTCTAAAAGGAAGATTTCGAAGGGAGTATCATCAAAAGAGTAATACAAGGAGTGAATATAAGTGACTGAAGAAATACTTCCTAACATCCCTTTGACTCATCTAAGTCTTCAGCTTCTAATTGTGACCCCTTGTTTCTGTCCCCCCTCTCTGGAACATCCTGTCTCTGTCCACCTTGTCTATTCCACGCAGTATTTTGTATGTCGTTATCATGTCTTTGCTAACCCTCCTGTCCTCCAGTGTCGTCAGGCCAATTTCCCTTAACCTTTCTTCGTAGGACATTCCCCTTAGCTCTGGAAATAACCTTGTCGCAAACCTTTGCACTTTCTCTAATTTATTGACATGCTTGATCAAGTGCAGGTTCCAAGCAGGCGCTGCATACTCCAGTATGGGCCTGACGTACACAGTGTACAGTGTCTTGAATGATTTCTTACTAAGGTATCGGAACGCTATTCTCAGGTTTGCCAGGTGCCCATATGCTGCAGCAGTTATCTGGTTGATGTGTGCTTCTGGAGACGTGCTCAGTGTTATACTCACCCCAAGATCTTTCTCCTTGAGCGAGGTTTGCAGTCTTTGGCCACCTAGCCATTACTCCATCTGCAGTCTTCTTTGCCCTTCCCCGATCTTCGTGACTTTGCATTTGGCGGGGTTAAATTCGAGAAGCCAGTTGCTGGACCAGGTGTCCAGCCTGTCCAGGTCTCTTTGAAGTCCTACCTGATCCTGATTTAATTCTCCTCATTAACTTCACATAATCTGCGAACCGGGACACTTCTGAGTCTAACCTTTCCATCGTCATTCACATATACCAGAAATAGCACTGGTCCTAGGACCAACCCCTGTGGGACCCCGCTTGTCACAGGTGCCCACTGTGATACCTCATCATGTACCATGACTCACTGTTGCCTCCCTGTCGGGTATTCTCTGATCCATTGCAGTGCCCTTCCTGTTATACGCACCTGATCCTCTAGCTTCTGTACTAATCTCCTGTGAGGAACTGTGTTGAAGTCCTTCTTGCAGTCCAAGAAGATGCAATCAACCTACCCCTCTCTCGTGACTTATTTCTGTTACGTACTTTATCATAAAACTCTAGTAGGTTTGTGACACAGGATTTGTCTTCCATAAATCCATGCTGGTTGGCATTTACACTCCTGTTCCATTCCAGGTGCTCCACCACTCTCTTCCTGATAATCTTCTCCATGACTTTGCATACTATATACGTTAGTGACACTGGTCAATAGTTTAGTGAGTCTTGTCTGTCTCCTTTTTTAAATATGGGTACTACATTTGCCGTCTTCCATACCTCAGGTAATTATCCAGTTTCAAGGGATGTGTTGAAGATTGTGGTTAGTGCCATACACAGCATTTCTGCTCCCTCTCTAAGGACCCACGGGGAGATGCTGCCTGGTCCCATTGCCTTTGAGGCAATGTCATCCAACACTTGTTGGTATATTCCTTGTTGGTGTCCCCCTCTGTTCTGTTCACCCAGAGGCCTTCCTGTCTCCACTGCAAATACTTCCTTAAATCTCATGTTGAGCTCCTCACATACCTCTTGATCGTTTCTGGTGAGTTCCCCACCTTCTTTCCTCAGCCTGATCACCTGGTCTTTGACTGTTGTCTTCCTCCTAATGTGGCTATACAGCAGTTTCGGGTCAGACTTGACTTTCGATGCTATGTCGTTTTCGTACTGTTGCTGGGCCTCCCTCCTTATCTGTGCATACTCGTTCCCAGCTCTTCGACTAATCTCTATTTTCCTGGGTCCTTTGCCTCCTGTACCTTTTCCATTCTCTGATGCACTTAGTTTTTGTCTCCCTACACCTTCAGGTAAACAAAGGACTTGCTTTGGTCTTCCCATTATTTCTATTGCCCTTGGGAACAAACCTTTCCTCTGCTTCCTTGAGTTTTGTTGTTACGTATTCCATCATTTCATTTACTTTCCTGCCAATTCTCTGTCCCACTGAACCTCCTGCAGGAAGTTCCTCATACCTGTGTAGTCCCCCCTTTTATAGTTTGGCTTTTCCTATCCAACTCCTGTTACCCTCTCCACTTGTAACTCTAGTATGTACATGTATTCAAAACATTGAACCATGTGATCACTAGCTCCAAGGGGCCTCTCATATGTGATGTTCTCAATGTCTGAACTGCTCAGGGTGAACACAAGGTCCAGTCCTGCTGGCTCATCCTCCCCTCTCTCTCTGGTAGTGTCCTTAACATGCTGATGCATGAAGTTTTCCAGTACCACATCCATCATCTTGGTTCTCCATGTTTCGGGACCCCCGTGTGGCTCCAGGTTTTCCCAGTTCATCTTCCTTGTGGTTGAAATCTCCTATAACCAGTAACTTTGCTCTGCTCGAGTGAGCTCTTCTTGCCACCTCGGCCAGTGTGTCCACCATTGCTCTGCTGTTCTCTTCATATTCCTCTCTTAGCCACTTGCAGTTTTGTGGTGGATTATACATCATTGCAATGACTACCTTATATTCCCTAGACTGAAGTGTACAAGCTATTTAATCCCTTCCTCCAATCTCGTCCATGACTTCCATTTCCTTGTGTGTGTGTGTGTGCGCGCGCGCGCGCATGCGTGTATGCGCGTGTGTGTTACACAAGACTAGACAATTATGATAAAGCAAAAAACCAGACCTATAAACTCAAAACCTATCAAATAATAAAATGCTGTGAAAAAAAAACTAAGGACAAGATAAAAAATAAAAAATGAGTGCAAGTCCACAATTACTGGCAACAATTCAAGAGTGACAAAGTCAGATAACATAAAAGCTCAAGAATTAAATTTATTGTGGAATTTTTTTTTTTATTTATTACCAAAATATTGAAATCATCAGCAAAATGAAAATTTAGGGCTTTAAACAAGAAATAAAAATCGATAAAAATTCAATGAAAATTATCAAGAAAAATAATAGAGAAACTAATTACATCGGACTCCCGGATATCAACTGGTGTGGTTATCGGCCAAATCGGATTTTGGCCGAAATTCTATCCAGGATTTCGGCCGGCAACTTGAAAATCAGCTGTACTGGATGTGTCCGCCCACCATGCCACGTGCATGAGTCAGTCTGGCTGTCTCTCTTGGTGAGTGAGCAACACTGCGCATTCATCCAAACATTTCGTTATAATCCATTGTTTTCTGTGGTTGTTTATCGAGTGCAATTGGAAAATAAGCCACCATGGGCCGAAAGAAAGTTCCTAGTGCCAGCCCTATGGTAAAGAAAGTGAGAAACAAGACAGCATTCAAGAAAAATTGTAGCAAGTTACGAAAGTGGTGAACGTGTACTTGAGCTTGCCAGGTATGGCAAATCCAAATCAACAATCACTTCTATCCTGGCAAAGAAAGTGGAAATCTAATATGGCAAAAGGGGTAAATATGCTAACAGAACAAAGATCACAAACAATCAAAGATGTGGAGAAGTTACTGTTGGTGTGGGTCAAAAATAAACAGTTTGCAGGATATAGTATTGTGGAGTCGATCATTTGTGAAAAGGCAAGGCAGTTGCATACAGATCTCGTGAATAAAATGCCTGGAATGAGTGCTGATGTTAGTGAATTTAAGGCCAGCAAAGGCTGGTTTGACAGATTTAAGAAGCATAGTGGCATACACAGTGTTGTAAGGCATGGTGAGGCTGCAAGTTCAGACAAAAGTGCGGCTGAAGAATTCGTGTATGAATTCAACAAGTGTTCAATTGTGATGAAACAGGCCTCTTTTGGAAGAAAATGCCAAAGAGGACCTACATCACGCAGGAGGAAAAGGCACTGCCAGGACACAAACCTATGAAGGATAGGCTTACTCTTTTGTTCTGTGGTAATGCAAGTGGGGATTTCAAAGTGAAGCCTTTACTGGTGTCTCACTCTGAAAATCCCAGTGTGTTCAAGAAAAACAATGTCACCAAGAGTAAATTGTGTGTGCTGTGGAAAGCTAATAATAAGGCATGGGTCACAAGGCAAATTTTCACTGACTGGGTCCATGAAGTGTTTGGCCCAAGTGTGAAAAAATACATCCAGGAAAATAAATTGCCACTCAAGTGCCTCCTGGTACTGGACAATGCTCCTGCTCATCCTCCAAACTTGGTAGACCAATTGTCTATGGAGTTTTATAACAGTGAAGTTCTTGCCTCCTAACACCACTCCTCTCATCTAGCCCATGGACCAGCAGGTCATTTCTAACTTCAAGAAAACTCTACACGAAAGTAATGTTTCAAAGGTGCTTTGAAGTGACCTCTGACACTGAATTGACCCTAAGAGAGTTCTGGAGGAATCACTGCAATATCCTCCATTGCATAAACCTCATAGGTAAGGCTTGGCAGGGAATGACTTCCAGGACTTGGAACTCTGCTTGGAGGAAATTGTGGCCAGAATGTGTCTGTGACAAGGATTTTGAAGGGTTTGAGGCTGACCCTGACCCTGTCGACCCTCTGCCTGTTGTGGAATCTATTGTGTCTTTGGGGAAGTCCATGGGGTTGGAGGCGAGTGGCGAGGATGTGGAAGAGTTGGTGGAGAACCACAGGGAAGAGCTAACTACTGAAGAGCTGCAAGACTTTCATCTGCAACAGCAACAGACCACAGCTGAGGAAACTGGTTCAGAGGAGGAGGAAGAGAGAAGGAAGAAGGTGCCTTTTTCAGCGATTAAGGACATTGTGCAAAGTGGAGGGAGGTGCAAACTTTGTGGAGAGATATCACCCTGACCAAGCTGAAACAAGCCATATCTGCAACATGTTCAGTTTTTCAAACCATTCATCACAGACCTCTCTGGACTGTTTCTAATACAATTAAACAAAACAAAGGCAGCTTCACCATCTCTGAAGTCTTAGCAAGAATCCTCCTGAAAACAGTAAATCCTGCTATCACATAGTCTCTCCTGTTAATACTACACAAGCACATTACAGAGAATGAACATTGAAACAGGCCTTCTCTATCCAGCCTCCAATAGAAATATTTGTCTAACCAATTTTTATGTTTCCCAAGTAATAGCCTTTACATCGTTTACTCATGTGCAAGTTAATTGTTCTACATATTGTATTACTACTACTACTACCACTAGTATTGCACCTCACTCTGAGCCTATATATACCCTCTGTGTCCATGTACTGTTTGTACATAAAGCTCCTGGAGAGTGAAACGTTGCCATAATAAAATGTCACATTAGTTGCACTTGTGTCCTTTTACTTTACATACAAGAACATAAGAAAGGAGGAACACTGCAGTAGGTCTGTTGGCCCATACTAGGCAGGTCCTTTACAATCCTTCCCACAAAGAACATAACAATGGAAGGACACTGCAGGTCTACTGGCCCATACAAGGCAGGTCCTTATCAAAATGACCTCTACCCAAAGCTACCCAAGAATTTACTTCCGTACCCAATGACAAATCAAACTCAGCTCCTCCCACTCATATTTGTCCAATCTCCTCTTAAAGCTACCCAAGGTCCTAGCCTCGATCACCCTACTGGTAAGTGTGATGTTAAATAAGAGCATAAGAACTTAAGAAAGTAGGAACACTGCAACAGGCCTTCTGGCCCATACTAGGCCGATCCTTCACAAATCCAACCCACTAACAGAACAAATGCTACCCAAGCAATAAGCTCAGATGCAAGTCCGACTCAAATCCAACGCCTCTCACTCGTGTATTTATCCAACCTAAATTTGAAACTACCCAATGTTTTAGCTTCGATCACCCTACTAGGCAGACCGTTCCACTCATCAACTGCCCCTATTACCAATGTTCATTTATACATTTTATTAATGCTTTACATTTATTTGGCATTTTTTTCTGCATGTAAATCTATATTTATGCTAGGGAAGTGACCCCTGAAGTGACCTAGAGTCCTTATGGAGGGGGATTCCCCTTCCAAACAATAACCTCTTCCTTCTCTCCTCCTCCCTGTCTTCCATTTATCAACAACAGCCTTCAATAAAGGTAACTGTCATGTTGAATGTTCATTCTTTTGTGTATGTAAATCTATCTTTTGGGTAAAAAAAAATTGTTGTTGATACTTCTGGGTGTCTGAAACGAATCAATTAGATTTGCATTATTTCTTATGGGGAAAATTGATTCGAAAATCGTCTATTTCTATAATAGTCCCACTTCCAGGAACGGATTAAGGACGATGACCACTGTACTTCTTATCATCCCCTCCTAAATTCATGAACCAACCTTTGCAACCTCTCTTCAGAATCTCCCAAAAGCACTGCATCATTGGCAATGAGCAACTGTGATAACTCCCACTTTGTGCTGGATTCATTATCTTTGTGTTAATGGAGAAGTGCTTAATCATAATGATCATACAGCTGTATACCAGGAGATGGGAAGCTCAAGAGGATAATAACACTGAGACATTAAGATCAAATCTGTGGTCTGGACAAATTTTGAAAACCAAATTTTTAGACTCATCAGTGAGGATTAAAATAGAGAATTTTGTTACAAGTTTTTAGAAAATCCCTGCAACTCAAGTTGGGGATGTAGTTAAATATATTTCACTGCTTATAAGTAAAATCCTGATCATTACAATTGAATGCACTCACCCTAAGCTCTGTTTTAACCCTTTCAGAGTCGAGAGGCCCTCGTCTAAACTCATTCTCAGGGTCAAAAATTTTTTGGAAAAAAAAAAAATTATTTTTTTCTTATGAAATGATCATAATAACACTAAAAGTACGAAATTTGATGGAAAACTTACAGAATTATGCTCTCGCGAAGCTAGCAGTCTTGACGATGTTGACGCAGCGGCGATTTCGCCCACTTTAAGCATTGTTTTCGGCCAATTTCAGTGTACATGCCACTGTGTACATGCCACTGTGCATAGGTTTGCGGTAAACGCTCAGTTACAGGTTTTTCCTTTCCCGCTTACCGCAAACCTATGCACAGTGGCATGTATATTCACTACTTTTCCTATCATGCTTCCCCTGTCAAGAAAAGTGTTATCTCCCTCTTTCTCTGTGCCCTCCTCATCTGTGATCCTCAGTTCCTTCCAGCAGAAATTTCCACTCTTCATAATTCGTTTTCTCGTCTTGGCTACCTTTCCCATTTCTTAGACTCTGCCCTCTCACATGCTAAACGCAATGTCTTCTCTGCCAAACTCTCTACTCCTGGGAATTCTTCTGTCCTCTGCCTTCCCTACATTTCCGGTCTTTTTGATCTTGCCAATTCTCTCCGTCCCTTAGACATCAAGCTTACTTTCCGCCAGACTAACACTCTTCGCACTGATCTCGTTCATACCTCTCCTCCCTCTACAGATGTTCCTGGTGTCTACTCTATTTCTTGCTCCTCCTGTCCTCTTCAATACTTTGAAGAAACTGGTTGATCTCTTTCTGACAGACTTAGGGCACACAAAAATAGTTAGGCTTGCCAACACTAACAATGCTCTGTTCTGTCACGTCAGAGATCACAGCCATCCTATTGACTGGTCTTCTGCTAAAACTGTCTTCCCTACTTCCAACTCTAACAGTCGCCGTCTAGTTCAATCCTCTCTAATACACAAATTTCCTTGTATGAATCTTAGTCCTGGTTTCGTCTCTGTAGATGCCTTCCTCTCCCACTACATTGTAAAATGCTCCAAACTTCAGAACACCTGTGACTTAACCTGATTCCTCATTTTTTCTTCTCCCTCTTCCCCTTTCCTTTTTTCTCCTCTGGGTTGTTTTTCTTTCTTCGCTCTCGTGTTTCTGTTCCTTCATTGTTTATTTCATCCCTTCCCCTTCCCCCCACCTCTGTGCACTTGCTCTCCCTCTGTGGACACCTAGCTCCCTTGCAGTGCTCCCCTTTCTTTGTATTTGTCTGGCTCCTCCTTAATTCCCCACTACTACTACTACTTCTACTACTACTACCACCACTACTACTACTACTACCACTACCTCTTCCTGCCTATATAAATCCGTCCTGCTCCACTTCTGGTTAGTGTGACTTTGTAAATGGTCCAAGTCGGACCGAAATGTCGTCGTAAGCTCCTCTCTTCTATGTGCGGGTTATTTGTGTATTACTGTTTAAACCAAAAACATGGTCGGAGATTTTTTTTTCTCATTATCCACTGTGTGCTGCAGGATTTTTTTTTTATACTGTGCATACTGACCACATAGATCCATTCTTTCATATGTAGGCCTACCAGCTGTCTTTCAATAACCCTGGCGCGTAAGCCGTACTAGTACGTTGAAAACCTGAAAGGGTTAACATATCAAACATCTTTCATAATCAAATGGAGTTCCAGAGCTAAAACAAAAAAAAAATAAATACAGAACATTGAATATGCCATTTTTGGCTCACTGGAAGGAAAGAGAAGACATGATAACCACAGTCAAGATTATAAAGGTACATGTAAGAACTGAAGGAAGACAGGGAAGTTGTGATGGTCAAACACCCACACAAAGGGAGTTTCATGCACAAATTTAGTCGAGACAATTATTATTATTATTCTTATAATCAAAAAAAGCGCTAAGCCACAAAGGCTATACAGCGCTGCAGGGTAGGGAAAGAAGCGAGGGTATTGGGCAGCAGAAGGGGGTAGGGATGATCAGTAGGTTACAGAAAACGGGGGCAGGGGATAGTGCGGGGGCAGAGGGTAGTAAGCGATTGAGGTAGAATGGGCTGAAGGTATCATCAGAGTTTGCGAAGTCAGTTGCTGTCAAAAAGTCAATGAGAGAGTCCGGATGAAAAGTGGGTCCATCAGTGAGAAGGGAAGGTAAAGAGAGAGCAGCGGAGCGAAGACAACGTCGGAGGTAAATTCTGCGTGCTCGTTGATAAAGTGGGCAGTCTAACAGAATGTGGCTGACCGATAATGGAACCTGGCAATTCTCACAGAGAGGAGCAGGGCGCCTCTCCAGGAGATATCCACGAGTAAGACGAGTATGGCCGATGCAAAGACGGGAGAGAGTAGTCTCCCAACCTCGACACTGGTGACAAGAAGACAGCCAGTAACCCATACTTGGTTTAATAGATTGAAGTTTGTTACCGAGCAGAGTAGACCAACATTGTTGCCAATGGGTGTGAAGGTGGGTAGCTATTACAGCAAAATAGTCCATAAATGGAACACCTCTATATGAAACTGGTAGGTCATGTACTGCTGACCGTGCAGCAGTGCCTGCCTGTTCATTGCCCTGTAAGTCAACATGACCAGGGACCCAACAAAAAACAATATCTTTATGCTTGGTAGAGATGCAGCGTAGCCAAAGTTGGATACGGAGGACTAAGGGGTGAGGTGTATCAAATTTCTGTATAGCCTGTAAAGCACTAAGGGAGTCTGAGACAACCACAAATGATGACAAGGCATAGATGCAATACGGATAAGTGCTGCAAGAATGGCATACAATTCAGCAGTAACAATACTAGCCGAAGATAGTAAATGCCCTCGTACGACGCTGTCCGGAAACACTCCTGCGAATCCTACGCCGTCAGAAGACTTAGAGCCATCTGTGTACACTGCAATGGCATGAGAATGAGCGTGGAAGTGATCAAGAAAAAGAGAGCGGGAAGCTACCGTAGACAGTTGGGCTTTCGAGCAAGGGAGCGAGAAAGAACAGACTCGAACAGCTGGAACTTCCCAAGGGGGTAGGGAAAAGTGAGATGCAACAAACATACAAAGGTGGTAATTGAAGAGAAGACGAGAGCGAATGTAGGCCAAGAGAGAAGGGACGGAGCAAACAAGGGCGGCGAACAAATAAAGAATGTCTACTAATATCGGTGACCATTCTATAAATGGAAGGATTGCGGAGATCATGAGAGCGTACGTAGTAGCGAAGGCAATGGGCATCACGGCAATCGGATAAGGATGGAACATTCGCTTCTGCATAGAGGCTCTCAACAGGGAAAGAGCGAAAAGCACCAAGGCATAAATGTAATCCTTGGTGATGAATGGGGTTAAGGCTAGAGAGAGTAGCAGGAGAGGCCGCTGAATAGATCTGGTCACCATAATCGAGTTTCGATAAAACGAGGGTGAAATGTAGGCGAAAGAGAGTTCGACGATCAGCTCCCCATGAAAGATGAGCAAGGGTTTTAAGAAGGTTCAGCCGGTTGTGACAAGTTGCCTTCAGAGAGGTAATGTGAGGTTTCCAGGATAACCTACGGTCAAAGAGGAGACCTAGAAACCTGACTGTATCATGCTCAGGGATACGGGAGCCATAGAGGTACAAAGGATGATCGGAGATGACAGAGCGTCTAGTGAAAGTAATTTGGCAAGTTTTGGTGCTGGAAAATTTAAACCCATGTGTGGTGGCCCAATTGGAAACACAGTCGACCGCATGCTGGAGAGAAACTGTAATGAGGTGACAGTCAGCGCCTGCACAGGCAATAGCAAAGTCATCAACAGAGTGATGACAAAATATTTGATGGAAGACTAGAGGCCAAATCATTTATAGGAAGGAGAAAAAGCGTTGTGCTCAGAACACATCCCTGGAGGACACCTTCAACTTGGATAAAGTCCAGGGAGAGCACATTATTAACCCGAACACGGAAATGTCTGTCAGTTAAAAAGTTCTTAAGGAAGAATGGTAGATTGCCTCAGAGGCCTAAGGAGTGGGCTTGGGCCAAAATATTATACCTCCAAGTTGTGTCATATGCCTTCTCAAGGTCAAAAAATATGGCAATAACTGAGTGGTTATTCGCAAAAGCATTACGAACATACATATCCAAGCGTAGTAAGGGGTCTATGGTAAAACGGCCCTTACGAGAGCCATATTGATGAGTGGAGAGACTGTTGTGTATTTCTAAGTACCACACTCAACGTCTATTTACCAGGCGTTCCATCACTTTGCAAACAGCACTGGTAAGAGCAATGGAACGATAGTGGGAGGCTTCATGTCCTGTAGTACCCAGTTTGCGGAAAGGGAGAACAATGGCAGATTTCCACAGCTGTAGAAGAACTCCTTGTGACCAAATAATATTGAAAAGGTGTAATAGGACTGCAAGGGCTGACTGATGTAAATGTTGTAGCATACGAATATGAATGTCGTCGGGCCCAGCTGCCGATGATCGGCAAGCTGAGTGTGTTGCCTCCAGTTCCTGAAGTGTAAAAGGCACATTACACTGTTCTTCTCTGAGAGAAGAAAAGTCCAAGGGTGCTAACTCTATGGCAGACTTTGAGGAAAGAAACGAGGGGCATAGATGGAGCCCCTGAGAAATACGGACCAGATGATTGCCAATTCCATTGACAACATCTAGTGGGTTTGTTATATCAACACCGGCAACCTGCAGAACAGGAGCCGGGTCAGGAGAATACTTACCACTCAGTTTTCATACTTTTTTCCAGACTGCACTCAGAGGAAGCAGAGGTGATGGTGGAGACAATCTCACCAGCAAGTGAGTTTAGCGTCATGGATGACACGGCGGGCGATCGCACACTTCTACTTAAAATCAAGTAGCCTCTCCGTGGTTCTACTGTACCGGTACCTGCCCCGTGCAGCCCGTTTCAAACGTACTGCACGAGCACAAGCAGGAGACCACCAAGGCACTCATTTCTGAGAATGCCTGCCCGAAGTTTGGGGTATAGAATGAGAAGCTGCGGTTAAAACGGAGGATGAGAAGAGGTGTAAAAGCTCATCAATGGAGGACGAAGAAGGAACGTCACTCAAAACAGTTAGTCGTGAGTAAATGTTTCAATTTGCCTGATCAAATTGCCAGCGTAGGTTACGAAGAGGTGGTGAATATGAAGGGGAAATAAGAATGACTGGGAAATGATAACTGTCATGTAAATCCGGGAGAACACACCAGGTGAAGTCTAATGCTGCAGAGGAAGAGCAGACTGAGAGATCGATGCAAGAGAGAGTATGAGTCCGAGGATCAAAATGGGTGTGAGTACCTGTATTATTTAAAACATGGAGGGGGTGGGTAGCAAGAAAAGCCTCTAACTGAATGCCACGAGAATCACAGTGAGACTCCCCCCCAGAGGAAATGATGGGCATTAAAATCATCAAGTAACAGAAGTGGTGGCGGTAATGACAAAGCAAGAAAGGCAATATCCGGGATAGATAATGCCTGAGAAGGAGAGAGATACAAAAAATAGAGTGTATACCACCTATGCAAGAGGATACGGGCTGCTGTGTAATGCAGCGAAGTACGAACAAATAGCTGATGGTACGGAATATCAGTGCGTAGAAGAAGGGCACTTTCATTAAAGGTCCCATCAGGAAAAGGATCTGAAGAATACAATAAATTATAGCCTGAGATGGGATAGATAACAGCAGAGTGTAATTTTGGTTCCTGTAAGCAAACACTAACAGGGAAAAACTGGGAGAGCAACATCCGAAGCTCTCCCCAATTACCCGAGGCCGCGTATATTCCACTGTAAACAGGCCATGATTATTAATAATAATAATAATAATAATATCTTTATTTACTACAAGTATATGTACATGGTATACAGGCCTAGCTGACAACAATGACATACTACTGCATAGAAATCCCCTTGTTATGCTCAGCATTTCGGGCAAATTAGGTCAGTGTCCCAGGATGCGATCCACATCAGTCGACTAACACCTAGGTACCCATTTTACTGATGGGGAACATAGACAACAGGTGGAAAGAAACACGCCCAATGTTTCTACTCTGGCTGGGAATCGAACCCAGGCCCTCGCCGTGTGAAGCGAGTGTTAGCCACCAGGCCACCAGAGCCACTTGGCAGGTAAGGTAAGGGTACCTACGGACTAGAGGGGTTAGAAAAGTCCACGTGTGGTGGCAAAGGAAAACGTTCAAGCAGCGAAGGAACGGTGCGCTGTGAAGAAAGGAGTTGCGCAGATGGAGAAGAGGAAAGAGAAGGAACAGAGGGTGGATCAGTGTCCATTGATGGTTTGGTCTCTGCAATATATTCAGAGATTGGTTCAAGTGTTTCGGAGTTCAGAGATGTCGTATGGGAGACAATATTGGAGATGGAAGGAGGAGGAGTTTGAGTAAAGATCAGAACTGTAATGGACTGTACCAAGGTAGGGGGAGGGGTGAAAGGGTGGAGGGAACTGGAGAAGTGTGGGAGGGGACAGAAGAGGCAGAAACCTGGTAGGTGGCAGAAGTGAAGAAACTTGGGAGGGGACAGGGGAGGAAGGCATAGTATGAGGAAGATGAACCTCCACACTTGTAACAGAGCCATTGAAAGGGGAAGACCCAGGTACAGAGACTGGGAAGGTAAAATGTGGAGGCGGATGAAGGAAAGGAGGGGTTAAAGGAGATTTTTTGGACCTCTGAGAAGTAGAGGGACAATTGGGAGGTGTCATACGAGGTCTTCTCGATACTGGGGTTTGTGAGGGAGAACACGAAGAAGTGAAGACAGACTGAGGTGTTGAAGTAGGGACGTCTGAGCCTAGGACAGCAAAAGAATTAGATACAGGAGTGACTATGGGACTGGCAACCGCAGAGGAGGCTGCAGAAGATGGGACCCCAGAAGTGGGGGGATGTTTTGAAACACAAGAATAAGAAACACAGGGTAGTCTCCCTTGGAGGCGGAGATGAGAAACTGCCATAGTATAAGGGAGACCTTCTGCCTCTTTGAGGCAACGAATTTCCCGCTCATTTAAGTAGACCTGTCAACTGCTAGAGTACGAAGGGTGAGCCTCATGACAATTAAGGCAAGAAGGAGTTCGACTGCAAAACGTATTAGAATGGTCATCAGCACCACAGACTGGGCATTCGGCTATAGATCTGCAATATTTTGCTGGGTGGCCAAATCGCCAGCAATTCCTACACTGTTGCGGTGTAGGGATCACCTTCCGAGCTTGTAACCGATGTCCTGCTACATAAACAGAGGATGGGAGTTCACGGCTGTCAAAAGTTAAACGAGCCACATTGCAAGGGTATTGTCTCCGCCCGCGGGCAGGAAGAACATAAGTGTCTACCTTGAGAATTGGGAGATCTTGGGGTTCCAGCTGTTTGAGAATGTCATTGCCACATGTCTGGAAATTCTGTTGGACTATGGTATGGGGCAGAATAACAGTACCACTACAAGAATTGAGGGAATGATGTTTTTCGATAGTGATAGGAATAGTATCGATATGTGAAAGAAGAGAAAGATCATGAGCTTGGGTAGAATTCTGGACTGTGATGATGCGCATACCACTCTTAAGAACATGAAAGGAAATATCTCTACCAACGTAGCGTAGGAGCTCTTTGCCAATACTAGGGTCGGAAAGATAGGCAGTAGAAGAAGTCGGTATTAAAGTAAAGAATTTAGTCCATTGTGTGGTCCGAAACCGAGTGTGGAGAGGGAGTGCATGACATGTCGGTCTTTTCCGAGTAGAATGGGAAGGTAACGAAGTAACATCGTCAGGAGATTGTCGTTGGCGTTTAGAAGTGGGACTAGAGTCGGTCCGACGTGGGAGGGGCTGGCGATTTGAAAATCGCCACACCATAGAGGGAGAGGCCGGAAGCATAGTCAAAGGAGAGCAGAGGTCAGACAAATCGAAGGAGTCAGTCGAAACCCCGGCACCTGAAGCGGGTGACGAAACAGCACCAGCAAGAGGTACAGGGGCCTTAGGAATGTCCGAAGAGTGGCCAAAAGATGAGGCGAGGTCAGAACGGGGTGCAGTAACAATAAGGGGCCCTGGGGTAGCGGGGTCATGGATTGGGTACTCCATGGTTAGGTTACTTCTTTCTTTTTGTTTTTAAGAAAAAAAAAGAAAGAAAAGAAAATAAAAATAAAAAAAAAGAATAAAAAAAGGGGGGACCGGGGAGGGATAGTCCCTAGGAGGAATGAAAGAGCCAGAAATCTCCCTCCGTGCCCAAGAGGACCTCAGCACCGCAAGTAGCGCAGATGCAGCATGGAACCCGTGCCATACCCTACCCTTCATGCCAGTAAACCAGCAATCCGGGATAGCAACCTCACATCTGCCGAGCTACCTCGGTGGACAAGAGAAGGCGGCCGGATATCCGCCACAAAGCATACCTCCTTTGGCCACCACCCCCGGAATCTGAAAGGTGACTTCCAGAGATACACCCGTCGCCCGAAAGACACCCAAAGCCACCCTCCGGGATACAGGAGAGGGATCGGGACATCCCCAGGCGATCCAGATTCCACGGCAAACTACACCAATGCCAAGAACCTCAACGGAATGGGATGGACCCCGGTATCCTTTCCCCTACCTAGGAACTAGCGCGCCTGTGGAGAAAAATCCCAAAGGTCAAAAAGAGGAAGAGCAAAAGGGAGGGGTGGGGAGGAGGAGGAGGAGGAGGAAAGGAAAAATGGGAGGATGGGATAGGGAGGGAGGATTGGGGGGTAATTAGGTTCGGTCTGAGGAAGGAGACCGACAGGTCTAATTCCTCAGACCAAGAGCCTCTTCACCATGCCGAGGAGCTCCCTTTGAAGAGGAGTTGAGACATTTGCAACAAGAAAATTAAAGTAATCAAAAAGTAGGGAGTTTGGACTGAGACCAAATTCTACACACTGAAAGGCATTAAGGGCTAGTAATTGTTTGTTTACGTATGTAGTAAGGAGTGTGAGGTAATAGGGTATCACTGGTGAACTTTTATCACAACTCGTACAAGAATACAGTACACTAAAATAAGACAGGAGACAGCACCCTTGATGCTGGTGAAGGACTCAAAGCAAGGAACTACAGAAAGCAGAGGAGACATTAGAAAGCTTAGTGAGTATTTAAGTATGTGACAACTGTAAGAGTCAAGTCTACAAAATGAAGTGCAAAACATCTTTAATGTTATTAATTTATGATTAACACTTGAATCGCTTGACAAACTGCCACAAATTTCTCATAAGAACATTTTAACAAAATACAGTACAAGTACAGTAAACATCTGATAAAACAGATTAATAGGGCATGACTGATTTACCAAAAATTCCATTACATTAAACATTCCAATTAAGAGGATGTAAGATGCTTTATCAATCGACTACAAGACATACACAAACACCAAAAGAAGCATACTTAGTCTGCTATACTGATGAACTAATGGACATACTAAGAATAAACTAGAGTACAACAGAGTATTACCAGTACATGTACCTGACAAACAAAATGGGTTAAAAGTATATTGCAGTACAGTACAATAAACTACAGTACACTAATTTTTCTTATCTTTTCTGTTGGATAGAGCTTACAATTGTACAATTTAGTACAGTATTCTTATGTCATCTACTGGTGACCCAGAATTACTTATTCTGAATCAGTGGAGCTTAACATTGCAGATGGTGCGGGAGACAGACAGGTAGATGGTGAGGAAGATGTAGATGGAGGAGACATAGATGGCTCAGGCTTACTGGAAGATGGCTCATGAGTCATTTAAACAATAAATCCAGCTTAATTTGTCTGGCACACTGATGAGCAACAGAACAAACATTAACACCATTTATGCACTGCATATCTGGAACTGTTTTCATCACTTTCTAGGAGTAACTGAAGGCTAGGCTAGCAGCTACACTGTACTGCATAACATACTGTAAAATTTTCCTTGCTTCTACAAAATTCAGACACTGTTTTCCTACACCATACTCCTCACACACCCAGGCCACTGAAATGCTAGCCTCCAGCTTTCTTATTAATTCAAGTTTCAGCTTAACAATTAAGGTTATATGCTTCTTCACTGCCCCATCACTTGCATTAGGCCACTGTTAATAACACTGTACTTGGTACTTTAATAAATTGACTAAAAAAAAAACAGTAAATCCAGGGGAAAACTGAAGATGAAATAATGATGACGAGAGTGCATGCAGACAATAACACACTGACATGAGCAGTCACTGGCCCTTTTGCCCACGAACAATGAAAGTGGATACACCCAGGACAAACCTTAGATCGTACAAACTTGCAATTAAGTGGAGTCGGTCCATTTCATCGAATGAATGACTGGACCAAATAGCCGTCTGATATAGTGGATTTGGTCCACTTCATGTTTGAATTGGACACCCCATTAAATGTACAAGTTGAGCCATTGTCCGGCCAGATTTTTTTGTCCATTTTAACCGACATCTGCTTTATGGGGTCTGTTTTATTGGACGTTTAGTGCACAACAAATACAACAATACAAAGATTGAATATACAAAAGACCTTTTTTATATCATACAATACAATACAGTAGGACTCCCGTATCCGTAGGGAATAAGTTTCGAGGACCTGCCATGGATACTGAAACCTCGGATAGTAGCGAACCCCATAAACGAGTCTTTTTCATTTAAATACATAACTATTATAAAGTTCAACTGATAAATTACACACAATAAGTGAAGAATTATCACTTTTTCACTGATGGAAAGCACTTCATGGCTTTTCATAGATTTTGAATAACTTTCACCATCACTACCTCTGCAAAATTAAGGGTTATTTTTGGGCCACAGTCTTACAGTCCTACTGTACTCTTATCCACATTATCATCATAGAGTGAAACACTAAACCAGAAGAGATCATACAGCACCTTGGAACTGGGAGGTAATTAAAACTGATGAGGGTCAGTTCCAAAAGTTTTGTAAAGGAGGTGCTTAGGAGTGGTAATCTGGTTGGAAGGGAAGGGGTGATAGGGGACTCATCTTGAAATTATTTTTTATTTGGAGGCTGATGGAATTATAGGGGCTTTAGCCCCCCTTGCCCCAACTTGGGTACTGCTCGTGGGTTTGGTCAGGGATGGGTAGCTATAAGGTGGTCACAGTAAATAAAGTATTTAATTAAATGAGTGCAAAACTGCACACAAGCTTCCACATACAGAAATTTTTCCACAGTGACAGTAGAGGAAGTCCTCAGGTCCCAGTAAACCCACAATCTAAAAATAGTCATCAATTACGTAAAACCACATTATAATACCATTTTTTTTTTTATCGTAGTCAATTTTCCACCAAGGTAGAATGACCCAATGAAGGGAAAAACATTCCCCATAATTCATTCAATGGCTGTTTTCTCAGAAGTGCAGTCATCATAACTCTAATCTGTAGTACTGGTAGTACCATACATAAAATTAAGTACATTACTGAATAGCATACTTTGATACTTATGATACTGCAATGTACATTAATGAAAACTGAGAAAAATTAAAAAATTAACCCTGTACAGTACTTCAAACTATATACTAACACCTTGCTACATCCTAAATGAAAAAATCAGTAATTCTTGATTTCATAAAATAAGAGCATACCCCCATAAACAAGAAATGATCATACACTGAATATAAATGCATTTGGTCAAAATAAATCTCATAATACTGTGCAATAACCACAACTTATTTTTTCCAACAAAATACAATCATACCATATATGTACTGAATAGTCATATAATATACTACTGCACTCAGTGAAAAATATAGGAAAAATTATACCTGAATATTGCACATGTGAATGACCAACAAAACCTTCAATGTTTGATATTTTGGGGAGGAAATTCATAGTAAAATTGTGAGAAATGTCAGTATTTAATAACCTAGAAGGATTACTATATAAAACATTGGCATGAACCCACTTGAAGAGTACTCGTCAACTTACACGATGAATTTCATCAGAGATGGTCTCCAGGTTGGAGAGTGCTTGAGCATAGGTCACCTTGGCTCTAGCAACACTCTCCTCTAACTGTCGCACCTGTTGCTTCTGGGCCTCAAGCTGCTGGTTCACTGCTGATTTCAGCTCAAAATATGGCCTATGGGAAGTAATCACACTCTTAATTCATTGAATAAATACATCTATCTTTAAAAGAAGATATATTTTTATCTTATATTAAGACGTCTTATCTTAAAAATAGTTCACTTGAAAAACACGGTTTTAATATGACCGCAATACAAATTCTCAAAGTGATTCAAATTTTATTTTCTAGAAGCTGGCTCTGGAATTACAAACTACAAACTGTATACATTTTAAAGCCCCCCTTGTTATATATGGCATTACAGGCAGATTAGTATATACTTACACACTACAGTACAGATTGTAACATGTAATTTACATTTTTGTGAAAATTCAGCACGAATAATTTTTTTGTACAAGAACACATGGATTAGATTACAACTGGGAGGTAGCCACTGAATAAGCTGGTAGTATAAGGTTCAACTGATATATTAAATTTTTTTAATATTGTTACATATTCAAATCTGACATCAAATTCAGGATGATGTTAAACCTTTAAACCATTAACAGACCCCAAATTAAAAGCCCCCTTCTGTGATGCCTTTTGAAAAAATAAAAATAACTATCTTCTAAAATGATAAGAGAATCTTTTTGTAGAAGTAATGATGCCAAAGTGCAAAATGTAATGTAATGCTGTACTTATGAAATTACGCAGGTGCAGGTTACACGTCAGGAAACATTTTACTTAAAAAGTTTCCCCACCTCGAGGTCTAGTTTGATCTCTGTGATCAAACCAACCCAACTCATGGCTACTTTTGCCTTCCGCACTACCCAATGGTTGCAAAAAACTGTCGATTCAACCATCAGACCAACCATATTAAACATGCAAAAGTCAGTAATTTAACCAGTTGTACACTATTTTCAACAAATTCCTTTTCTTCATTAATTACTTCCTCTGGCCTCTCTTAAATAACACTTGCTCTCCATTTTGAATTCATCATCATACACCAAAAAACCAATGTTCTCCCCATTTCATGGCTAATAAACTATAGCCAAGAATGTTTGGTCATGGTGTAGTCATCCCAATAAATGCAGCAGACCTGGTAAAAACCCATAAAACTGATTGGGGAGGGGGTAGGGGGCCTAACCCTTCTAAGAATATCATCTAAAATCAGCTGTTTGTGCTGCATTAATGCCTTTCTGGGCATTTTCCATCTTAATTAAACCTATTTATCTATTGGCACCACAAAAAAAGCTAATAAAACCACCCTAAAAATGCTATTTTGACCTATAGTCATGGTCAGAGGTTAGATGTTCCCATCATACATTGTGTGGAGCAGGGCAATTTTTTATACTGTAAACAACCAAAGGGCAACTTTTTAGGCTGTAAACAACCAAAACACAGACCCATTCTCTTATGTCTAGGCTAAAAACTTTCCCCACTAACAGCAAATTTGAGGGAGCTATGAATTATGAGTAGATCTATGGAATGACACTGATCCCACTGACTGAGATGTACATTACTGACCACTTACCAGTTAACAATATTTATGAATGTATAAATAGATAGTCCTTTGATCATTCAGGAACAAGTCTTTGGACTGGAACAGTGTATTTACTCATGGACTAATAAAAATACAGTCAATGGCCACAGTTCACAAAAATCAAACTAAAAATGATTTCTGCAACTTAAACTGAACAACACATGGGTTGCATTCCTCACACCCCCACAAAAGCCAAACAAATATTTTTTCATTTCACAGTGAATCGAAAACTGATAGTTTTTCTTACCTAACATTATCAATGATAATACACTGTAAAATGAAATGATTTGGGAATTAAATTCCTGCAACAGTTCCTATGTAGTTTGTTCATCTTCATCATCTTGGAGTTCATTTATGTCCTCTGGGTGTATATCTTCAGATCCTTCACCTGGTACTCTCCTTGCCAGATCAACAGTTTCCTGAATCTGACTCTACTGAGGGAAATCCTGTAAAATTATTTACCACATTACGCCAAACTTTTCTCCAGCCTGCATTTATTGCTGACTTGGGAACTTGATCCCATGCAAATCTAACATAGGCTATTGGATCTCCAGTGCTAAATTTGTACCAGAACTCTGGCACTCCAGGAAGTGTCATCCATTGCTGCCACTAGTTTCTACATGACCATGTGTGTGTAGTGGCACTTAAATGTTTTAATAACTCCTTGATCTAGTTGTTGTATCAAGGGTGTTATATTTTGGGGTAAAAAGACAATCTTCACATCTAGCTCCACATTCTCCAGTTGAGGATGCCTATGATAATAATCAAGGAGGAGAACACCAAATGCAAGATTATTCAATAACAAGTACAACCTAACTTCAGGGATAAAATAATACCTGAACCACTTAATTAAGAAAGCCTTAGTCACACATGCTGTCAACGTGCTTTTGTCTCTACCTTTTAAAGCACAGGGATTCTCGAGGTGATAAATAAGCATCGGCTACACTAAGATCACAGCAGCAAGCTGGAAGGATCTTTCACAGCCATGAAATTAGCAATGCTTCCCTCTTGCTTGCTGATGTAAATTCTAGATGGCATCTTTTTCCAGAATAATTGTCTCGTTGGCATTATACGCTTGCTCTGGTGTATAGCCCCTTTCAGAAATAAATTTCATCAGCTCGGCTGGGAACTTTTCTGCACCATCATGGCTGGCAATTATTATTATAATCAAAAAGTGCTAAAAAATAAGGGCTATACAGCGCTGCAGGGCAGGGAAGGAAGCAAGGGTATTGGGCGGCAAAAGGGGGGAGGGATGATAAGTAGGTTACAGAAAACAGCGGGGCAGGGGATAGTACGGGGGTAGAGAGTAGCAAGAGACCGAGGTAGAAAGGACTGAGGGGAGTGCTAAAGGCATCATCATCAGAGTTTGTGTAGTAAGTCAGTTGTTGTCAAAAAGTCAATGAGAGAGTCCGGATGAAAGGTGGGTCCATCAGCAAGAAGGGAAGGTAAAGAGAGAGCAGCAGAGCGAAGATGACATTGGAGGTAAATTCTGCATGCTCGTTGATAGAGTGGGCAGTCTAACAGAATGTGGCTGACCAATATTGGAATGTGACAAGTCTCACAGAGAGGAGCAGGGCGCCTCTCCACGAGATATCCATGAGTAAGACGAGTGTGGCCAATGCGAAGGCGGGAGAGAGAGTAGTCTCCCAATCTCGACACTGATGACAAGAAGACGACCAGTAACCCATACTCGGTTTAACAGAACGAAGTTTGTTATTGAGCAGAGCAGACCAACGTTGTTGCCAATGGGTGTGAAGGTGGGTAGCTATAACAGCAAAATAGTCCATGAATGGAACACCTCTATATGAAACTGGAAGGTCATGTACTGCTAACCGCACAGCAGTGTCTGCCTGTTCATTGCCCTGCAAGTCAACATGACCAGGGACCCAACAAAAAGCAATATCTTTATGCTTGGTAGAGATACGGTGTAACTAAAGTTGGATACGGAGAACTAGGGGGTGAGGTGTATCAAACTTTTGTATAGCCTGTAAAGCACTAAGGGAGTCTGAAACAACCACACATGATGACACAGGCAAAGATGCAATATGGATAAGTGCTGCAAGAATGGCATACAATTCAGCAGTAAAAATGCTAGCCGAAGATAGTAAATGTCCTCGCACGACGCTGTCCGGAAACACTGCTGCAAATCCGACACCGTCAGAAGACTTAGAGCCATCTGTGTACACTGCGATGGCATGAGAAAGAGTGGAAGTGGTCAAGAAAAAGAGAGCGGGAAGCTACCATAGGCAGTTGGGATTTTGAGCAAGGCAGTGAGAAAGAACAGACTCAAACATCTGGAACTTCCCAGGGGGGTAGGGAAAAGTGAGATGCTACATGAACATAGAAAGGTGGCAACTGAAGGGCAAATGTAGGCGAAGAGAAAAGGGACGGAGCAAACAGGGGCGGTGAACAAATAAAGAATATCTACTAATATCGGTGACTATTCTATAAATGGAAGGATTGCGGAGATCATGAAAGCGTACACAGTAGTGAAGGCAATGGGCATCACGGCGATCGGACAAGGATGGAACATTCGCTTCTGCATAGAGGCTCTCAACAGGAGAAGAGCGAAAAGCACCAAGGCATAAACGTAATCTCTGATAATGGATGGAATCAAGGCTAGAGAGTAGCAGGAGAGGCCGCTGAATAGATCTGGTCACCATAATCGAGTTTCGATAAAATGAGGGCTGAATGTAGGTGAAGGAGAGTTCGACGATCAGCTCCCCATGAAAGATGAGCAAGGGTTTTAAGAAGGTTTGGCCGGCTGTGACAAGTTGCCTTCAGAGAGATAATGTGAGGTTTCCAGGATAACCTACAAAGAGAAGGCCTAAAAACCTGACTATACGTTCAGGGATACTTGAGCCATAAAGGTACAAAGGATGATCGGAGATGACAGAGCGTCTAGTGAAAGTAATTTGGTGAGTTTTGGTACTGGAAAATTTAAACCCATGCGTGGTGGCCCAATTAGAAACACGGTCGACCGCATGCTGGAGAGAAACTGTAATGAGGTGACAGTCAGCGCCTGCACAAGCAGTAGAGTGATGACCAAAATATTGGATGGAAGGCTAGAGGCCAAATCATTTATAGAAAGGAGATAAAGTGTTGTGCTCAGAACACATCCCTGGGGGACACCTTCAGCCTGGACAAAGTCCGGGGAGAGCACATTATTAACCTGAACACGGAAATGTCTGTCAGTTAAAAAGTTCTTAAGGAAGGATGATAGATTGCCTCAGAGGCCTAAGAAGTGGGCTTGGGCCACAATATTATACCTCCAAGTTGTGTCATATGCCTTCTCAAGGTCAAAAAATATGGCAATAACCGAGTGGTTATTTGCAAAGGCATTACGAACATACGTATCCAAGCGTAGTAAGGGGTCTGTGGCAAAACGGTCCTTATGAAAGGCATATTGACTAGTGGAGAGACTGTTGTGTGTCTCTAAATACCATATTAAACGTCGATTTATCAGACGTTCCATCACTTTGCAAACTGCACTGGTAAGAGCAATGGGACGATAGTGGGAGGCATCATGTCCTGTAATGACACAGTGAGCGACCGCACGCTACTGCTTAAACTAAAGAAGTCTCTCAGCGGTTCTATTGTACCGGTACCTGCCCCACGCAGGCCGTTTCAAACGTACTGCACGAGCACAAGCAGGAGACCACCAAGGCATGCACTTCCGAGAATGCCTGCCCAAGGTTTGGGGTATAGAATGAGAAGCTGCAGTTAAAACTGAGAACAAGAAGAGGTGTAAAAGCTCATCAATAGAGGACGAAGAAGGAACCTCACTAAAAGCAGTTAGTTGTGAGTAAAGGTCCCAATTTGCCTGATCAAATTGCCAGCGTGGGCTACGCAGAGGTGGTGAATATGAAGGAGAAGTAAGAATGACCGGAAAATGATCGCTGTCATGTAAGTCCGAGAGAACAGACCAGGTGAAGTCTAGTGCGGTAGAGGAAGAGCAGACTGAGAGATCAATGCAAGAGAGAGTATAAGTATGAGGATCAAAATGGGTTGGAGTACCTGTATTTAAAACATGGAGAGGGTGGGAAGCAAGAAAAGCCTCCAACTGAATGCCACGGGAATCACAGTGAAACCCCCCAGAGGAAATGATGGGCATTAAAATCGCCAAGTAACAGAAGTGATGGCAGTAAGGACGAAACAAGAGAAGCAACATCCGGGATAGATAATGCTCGAGGAGGAGAGAGGTACAAAGAACAGAGCGTATACCACCTATGCAAGTGGATACGGGCTGCTGTGTAATGCAGCGAAGTACGAACAAATAGCTGATGATACGGAATATCAATGCGTATAAGAAGGGCATTTTCATTAAAGGTCCCATCACCAAAAGGATCCGAAGAATACAATAAATTATAGCCTGAGATGGGATAGATAACAGCAGAGTGTAATTTTGGTTCTTGTAAGCAAACGCCAACAGAGGAAAACTTGAAGAGCAACATCTGACGCTCACCCCGATTACCCGAGGCCACGTATATTCCACTGTAAATAGGCCATGATTGGCAACGATAAAGATACCAAAAATTCGCACGTAAGGGTACCTACGGACTAGAGGGGTTAGAAAAGTCCACATGTGGCGGTAGCGGAAAACGTTCAAGCAGCGAAGGAACGGTGCACTGCGAAGAAAGGAGTTGCGCAGATGGAGGAGAGGAAAGAGAAGGAACAGGGGGTGGATCAGAGTCCATTGATGGTTTGGTCTCTGCAATATACACCTACCATTCGACTTACGACCTGCTCGACTTACGACCGTGTTTTTTATGCCAAATTTCTGGGAAATAAACAACTATTTGTGTTGTACACAGTGTTTATCCTATACCTTACAGTATAAAATACAGTACTAACAACATAAAAAGTAAAGTAAAACATGAAATACCAAAATAAAACAAAATAAAGTCATTACAAAAATGTTTTGTTGATATTCAGTAGTAAAGTTCGACTTACGGCCATTTCGACTTACGACCGGTTTCTCGGAACCGAACTCGGTTGTAAGTCGGATGGTAGGTGTACTCAGAGATAGCTTCAAGTGTTTCGGAATTCAAAGACGTCACATGGGAGACAATATTGGAGAAGGAAGGAGGAGGGTGAGTAAAGATTGGAACCATAATGGATTGTACCACAGTAGGGTGGACGAAAGGGTGGAAGAAACTGGAGAAGTGTGGGATGGGACTGAAGAGGCAGAAACCTAGGAGGTGGCAGAAGAGGAAGAAACTGGGTAGGGGACAGAGGAGGAAGGCACAGCACGAGGAGGAGGGTGAACCTCCATACTTGTAACAGAGCCAGTAAGAGGGAAAGAACCAGGTACAGAGACCGGAAAGGTAAAATTTGGAGGTGGAAGAAGTGAAGGAGGGGTTCAAGGAGATTTGAGCAATGGAGATTTTTTGGACTTCTGAGAAGTAGAGGGACGATTGGAAGGTGGTGTCGTACGAGGTCTTGTTGATACCGGGGCTTGCGGGGGAGAACATGAAAAAGTAAGAACAGACTGAGGTGTTGAAGTAAGGACTTCTGAGCCCAGGACAGCAAAAGAATTAGAGACAGAAGTGATTATGGGAGGGGTAACCACAGAGGAAGTTGCAGAAGATGGGACCGCAGAAGTGGGGGGATGTTTAGAAACATGAGAATAAGAAATACGGGGCAGTCTCCCTTGGAGGCGCAGTTGAGAAACTGCCATAGAATAAGGGAGACCTTCAGCTTCTTTGAGGCAACGGATTTCTCGCTCATTTAAGAATACATGGCAATGGCGAGAGTAAGATGGGTGAGCCTCATGACAATTAAGGCAAGAGGGAGGTCGACTACTAGACCTATTAGAATGGTCATCAGCACCACAGACTGGGCATTCGGCTATAGACCTGCAATATTTTGCAGGGTGACCAAATTGCCAGCAGTTTCTACACTGTTGCGGTGTAGGGATCACCTTTCAAACGTGTAAATGATGTCCTGCTACATAAACAGAGGATGGGAGTTCACAGTTGTCAAAAGTTAATCAAGCCACATTGCGAAAAGGGAGAGCACGACGTATCGGTCTTTTCTGAGTAGAACGAGGAGGTGGCAAAGTAGTATCATTGGGCAATTGTCATTGGCGTTTATGAGTGGGACCAGAGTTGGTCCGACGTGGGATGGGCTGGCGATTCAAAAATTGCCGCACCATAGAGGGAGAGGCTGGAAGCATAGTCAAAGGAGAGCGGAGGTCAGACAAATCAAAGGAATTAGTCGAAACCCCGGCACCTGAAGCGGGTGATGAAACAGCACCAGCAAGAGGTACAGGGGCCTTAGGAGTGTCCGAAGAGTGCTCAAAAGACGAGGCGGGGTCAGAACGGGGTACGGTAACAAGAAGGGGCCTGGAGGTAGCGGGGTCATGGATTGGGTCCTCCATGGTTAGGTTACTTCTTTCTTCTTGTTTTTAATATAAAAAAAAAGAGAACGAAGAAAACAAAAATAAAAAAAAAAATAAAAAAAGGGAGGACCGGGGAGGGATAGTTCCTAGGAGGAATAAAAGGGCCAGAAATCTCCCTCCGCGCCCAAGACGACCTCGGAATCGCAAGTAGCGCAGATGCAGCATGGAACCCGTGCCATACCCTACCCTTTATGCCAATAAACCAGCAATCCGGGATAGCAACCTCACATCTGCCGAGCTACCTCGGTGGACAAAAGAGAGGGTGGCCGGATATCCGCCACAAAGCATATCTCCTTTGGCCACCACCCCTGGAATCCGAAAGGCAGCCTCCAGAGATACACCCGTTGCCCGAAAAACACCCAAAGCCACCCCCCAGGAGGCCAGAGAGGGATTGGTTCATCCCCAGGCGATCCAGATTCCACGGCAAACTACACCACCGCCAAGAACCTCAATGGAATGGGATGGACCCCAGTACCCTTTCCCCTACCTAGGAACTAGCGTGACTGTGGGAAAAATCCCAAAGGCCAAAAAGAGGAAGGGCAAAAGGGAGGGGTGGGGAGGAGGAGGAGGAAAGGAAAAAGGGAGGATGGGATAGGGAAGAGGGGATTGGGGGGTAATGAGGTTCGGTCTCAGGAAGGAGACCAACAGGTCTAATTCCTCAGACCAAGAGCCTCTTCACCATGCCAAGGAGCCCCCCTTGAAGAAGCATGGCTGGTAAAGGCACTTTTCCCAGAGAATTTTACTTTATGTAGCCCACTCTGCATTCTTAAGCAGTTCAACCATCTAGAAGAAAATGTACCCTCATTTTCAGGCTTTCCATCTAACTTGTACAGTGGACCCCCGGTTCACGATATTAATCCGTTCCTGAGAGCTCATCGTAAACCAAAATTATCGGAAAGTGAATCAATTTTCCCCATAAGAAATAATGGAAATCAAATTAATCCGTGCAAGACACCCAAAAGTTTGAAAAAAAAAATTTTTACCACATGAAATATTAATTTTAATACACACAAACTGAAGAAGACATGCACAGTTACATGACACTTACCTTTATTGAAGATCTGGTGATGATTGATGGGATGGGAGGAGGGGAGTGTGTGGATGGTCTTAGTGTTTAGAAGGGGAATCCCCTTCCATTAGGACTTGAGGTAGCAAGTCCTTTTCTGGGGTTACTTCCCTTCTTTTAATGCCACTAGGACCATAGAGGCCTGTACCTCTCGTTCCTTTATGACTTTCCTAAAGTGTTTCACAACATTGTCAGTGTAATAGTCACTAGCATGGCTTGCAATAGCTGTGTGAGGGTGATTTTCATCACCCTTTTCACAAATGATTGCTTGAGAGATGCTATCTCCTGCTATCTGTTTTTCATTTATCCACACCAATAACAGTCTCTCAACATTTTCTAACACTTGCGGTCGCTGTTTCGTAATCACAGTTGCACCTTTTGCAAGAACAGCTTCCTTGATTGCCGTTTTCCTGCTCACTATAGTAGAGATGGTTGATTGGGGTATACTATACAACCTGACCAGCTCCGACACACGCACTCCACTTTCGTACTTTGCAATTATCTCTTTCTTCATTTCAACAGTCATTAGCACCCTTGGTCTCGAAGGGTTGGCACTAGGAGCTTTCTTGGGGCCCATGGTGACTTATTTTGCAGAAACAAGCACCAAAAACAGTGATAATATGGATAATATGGAATGTACCGAATGTATCCTTAGATGCGCGCACACTGGCTGGCTTGTAAACACTGATACACACGGGGAAGTTCAGGCCACAAGTGGACACGTCTCATACGAATCGTATCGCATACCGGGTTTTGTATCGGGAAGCGAGGCAAATTTTTTTCGATCAAATGCATCGGCAACCGAATTTATCGGATACCGGTAACATCGGGAACTGGGGGTCCACTGTATACTGTTTTATACTATGTCAAGGCTTATTCCCTGATAATAAGACAATCAAATGGAACACCTTTCTTTTCGTTTCATTATCCACATATTTTGTAATCTTCATGTTTTATTCAGCTGTAGTGACCAATTCTCATTCTTTTCACTGTGTCACACTGAGGATTACTCATTAAGATCTTACCTTCACATCACTGTCTTGAATTAAACAAATCATTGATTCTCTAACACTAAACACTAATGCTATCTGACATGTGCACCACCATTCAGCATCACAATAACCTTCCTTATTTTAAATAAACAGTTTCTCACTTAATTTTCTTTCCGACTTCACCAGCAGAACTTGTACCTCTTTTGGATGAGACAATTCACATCCAGATTATAATCAAATAAAGCGCTAAACCAACAAGGGTCATGCAGCACTGTGGGGGCAGAAAATAGTGTCAGGACTATAAACAGCTACATGGAGAGGGAATCAGAGGTGAGGGGAGAAAAGGGCTGGAAGGGATTCTAAGGACTGTGTGTCAAAGTTCATACAGTAAAGCAGTTGCTGACAAAAAGTAAAAAAGTGATCATAAATCAAAGGCTATCTGCAAAAAGTGAAGATAAGGTAAGAGCAGTAGGGTGGCAGCAATGGTGGAGGTAAATCCTGCAAGCTCACTGGTAAACCAGACAATCCACAAGAAAGTAAAGAACCGAAATAGGGACCTGACAAACCTCACAGAGGAATAGGGTGTTGTTCCATGATATCCATGGGTAAAGGGGGTATAGCCGATGCGGAGACGGGAGAGCACAGTCTCCTGAGTACGGCAATGGTGGTAAGATGGCCACAAACCTAAAAGCAGTTTACAGAGTGCAATTTGTTATGGTGCATGTCCAACCACCATTGCTGCCAACGGCTGCGAAGATGGGCAGAGATAACTAAAATAATCCCTGAACAAAATACAGTGGTCCCTCAATTATCATCCTCAATCCGTTCCTGGAAGTGGGACTATTATCAAAATAGACTATTTTCGAATCAATTTTCCTCATAAGAAATAATGCAAATCTAATTAATTTGTTCCAGACACCCAGAAGTATCAACAACAATTTTTTTTTTACCCAAAAGATAGATTTACATGCACAAAAGAATGAACATTCAACATAAGTTACCTTTATTGAAGGCTGTTGTTGATGAATGGAAGGAGGAGAGAGGGAAGAGAGGTTATTGTTTGGAAGGGGAATCCCCCTCCTTAAGGACTCGTCACTTCAGGGGTCACTTCCCTAGCATAAATATAGATTTACATGCAGAAAAAAAATGCCAAATAAATGTAAAGCATTAATAAAATGTATAAATGAACATTGGTAATAGGGGTAGTTGATGAGTGGAACGGTCTGCCTAGTAGGGTGATCGAAGCTAAAACATTGGGTAGTTTCAAATTTAGGTTGGATAAATACACGAGTGAGAGGGGTTGGATTTGAGCCGGACTTGCACCTGAGCTTATTGCTTGGGTAGCATTTGTTTTGTTAGTGGGTTGGATTTGTGAAGGACTGGCCTAGTATGGGCCAGCAGGCCTACTGCAGTGTTCCTCCTTTCCTATGTTCTTATTGGAGACTTGTTTGTGTGAGGGAGGGATGCCAAATTTATTGTTGGAGAATATGACACTAATATCAACTCTACGGTTTATTTATCTATCACAATTCAACTAATATGACATAGTAAACAATATTAATAACATAGAAACATGGAATATACTCTAGAATGAATAAAATAAGTCATTACGTATATGTCACGAGAGGTGTTGTGTTGTGTTGTGTTGTTGTTGGGTATATAAGGGCAACTGAGAGTAAGCCGTCCATAATGGTGGTGAAGCAGCAGCTGAGGCAGCAGTGTTTTCTGTAGCCCTATATAACTCCAACAACATTTGAGGAGTTGGTAGAATCGCTGAATCACTAAAGAAAGAACCCTCTACCACCATCACTAGCATCTTCTACCACTATTACAACTGTTACCACCATCACTACTACCTTCTACCACCATCAACCACTATCACAACTGCCTCCACTCTACCACCACCACCTTTGTATTTTTCTACAAACTTTCATATTTATATGTGTTTCTCATTCTTTACCAAAGGGCTGGCACTAGAAGCTTTCTTTGGAGCCATGGTAGCTTATTTAGCACTTGCAAGCACTAAAATCAATGGAATATTATGAAATATTTTGTAGGAGCAAGTGAGGGGACCGTCGCTCACTGGTAAACAATGGCACACTGGCTGGGAAGGCAGGCCCAGGCGGCTCAGAGCGTGAATACCCGTCCCAGACGAAGGACGATTAGTTTGAACACATCGGTTGTCTCCCACCAAGGCAGGGAGACCCAAAAAGAAAAAATACTTTCATCATCATTCAACACTTTCACCTCACTCATACATAATCATTATCTTTGCAGAGGTGCTCAGATATGACAGTTTAGAAATAACAGTCCTTTCAAACTGCCAATATCCCAAACCCCTCCTTTAACCCCTTCAGGGTCCAAGGCCAAAATCTGAAGTGGTGCTCCAGTGTCCAAGAAAAAAAAAAAAAAAAAAAAAAAAAAAAAAAAAAAAAAAAAAAATCTTACAGAATTAAAGAGTATATTTTTGTGAAGGTAATAAGACAAAAAAAAGTTTTTTCTGATCAGTACTTACCGAGATACAGCGGTGGGAAGTTGACCCAAAATGACCGGGTGGCGGCAACATCAGTGACTTCCGCAAAATCCCATTTTTTTATTTTATTTTTTATACTTTTTTCTTTTCTTTTCTAATTTTTTTCTTTTTCTAATAACATTTGTGGCCTGTGAGACCAATATAATGTATATTGTATAAGTGTACACTCATTGTATTCAACACAATAACTGCACTAATTTATCATTATATTGCTTACAAAACTTGTTTACAAGTTTATTGTAAACAAAATGATGAAAATATTAGTGCGGTTATTGTGTTGAATACAACAGTACCATATGGTACAATGGTGCTGTATGGTACAAAATGGTACAATGGCACATGATACAATGGTACCATATGATACAATGGTACCACATGGTAGAATGGCACCATTTGGTACAATGGTACCATATAGTACTATATGGTACAATGGTACCATAGGGTGCAATGGTACCATATGGTACAATTGTGGAGAAATTTTCTCCAGGAGGGGGGTATCAGCCCCCTTCAGCCCCTTTCAGCCCTGAGGGGCCCAGACCTCTCAGAAGGGGCAAGCGTCTTGTTTACTGCTACAGTGAGTAATTGATCACAGATGCCGTACGAGTATGCGACCTGTGGTCAACCGACCATTGCTCCTTGCAGTCCAGTGTTGCAGAGTGTATTTTAATAAGAGACAGTACATCTCTTACTTTAGCAGGACAATTAAGGAAAATCCTGCTCCCACTTCGTTACCATAGTAAAGATAGTGGACATTGTTGTCTATGCTTAAGACAGCAAGAATCAAACCTTCTGCTTTGCTTCATCGAGGAAGTGGCAAGGAAGCAAAAAAGTACTAGGTCAGCTTTTTTTTGTGCAAGGGGCAGTGACGGCATGGGGCGCTGTGGCGTCTTCAGATTACTTTTGACTCTACTGAGTGTGACACTGACGCCAGGATAACCAACAAAGAACAACGATCTGTGCGTTAGTGTGAACAAAGTGTCTCATAAAACACAATAAACACTTAAGAGAAGTGTGATCAGCTTCTTCAGTGATAACATTGTGAACAATAAAGACAAATCTTGTGGAACATAGTGTACCAGTGTGCGTTTCATAGACAATGGAAGACGTGGACATCCAAGGACACTTCAGCTTCTATCAAGTCACCGATACCTGTCGAAGGTGTGAAGAACACCATAGCTCACGCTACAAGAGCAAGGTATGTTACGAATTTCTTGTAGAACGGGGGACTGTGCAGTTCTTGAGTCGCAAGGAGTTTGTAATCAACCTATAGTTGGCAGTAAGGTGTGGACTTTTGAGTCCAAACAAGTAAGTTGTCAGCCATCAGTGAATGAAATGCTGACATAACACCCCCTAGGGGTAATTTATAATCTTACAAATTATATTTCTTGACAGCCCGTTGTGAGATGGTTTCGACAGCTTCTAGATCTCGTCTGCAGGGGCGGCTGTGCAGGCGATGAGTTGTCTTTAAGTTAAGTGTTCACTGTTTAAACTTAGTTGGTAATGCCATTTCTCAACAACAATAGCATCATATGATACAATGGTACCATATGGTACAATATGGCACAATGGCACATGATACAATGGTACCATATGATACAATGGTACCACATGGTAGAATGGCACCATTTGGTACAATGGTACCATATGATACAATGGTACCATATGGTGCAATGGTACCTTATGGTACCATATGGTGTAATGGTACCATATGGTACATGATGCAATGGTACCATATGGTACATTGTACCATACAGTACAATGATACCATATGGTTCATTTTTTTTTTTTTTTATTTACAATTTGAGCACACATACAGAGGTACCATATGGTACTGTTGTATTCAACACACTAATATTTTCATTATTATTTTGGTTACAATAGTTGTTTACAACAAAAATATGCAAAAATGTTGTATATTAGTAATGTTCTATTATATATTTACAAGTGTACAGGAACTTTACGTGTTCCTTGAGGTGGATGACATAGCACTTGGTCTCGGAAACTGTGGAGTCAGTAGCTAGCTTGCGTCGCCACTCAGTCTTGGCTGGTGTCTCATGCCACCAATACCTATTGACCATATGGTACACGGTATATGTTACAGGGTACCATATGGTACATTGTACTATATTGTAAAGGGTACCATGCAGTACAGGATAACATATGGTGCAGGGTACCATATGGTACAGGGTACCACATGGTGCAGGGTACCATATGGTGCAGGGTACAATATGGTGCAGGGTACAATATGGTGCAGGGTACAATATGGTGCAGGGTACCATATGGTGCAGGGTACCATATGGTACAGATACAGGGATAACTATAGAAATTGTTCACCCTGACTTTTTTGCGTTATCCTAGGATTTTATACATATGCTACTATGTATGATAATCTATGTAATTGTATTTCTGTACACCTGAATAAACTTACTCAAGTGCATGTGGCATCATAAGTAAGTTTATTTAGTTATACACAAATAAAGTTACATAGAATATCATACTTAGCAGCATATGTTTGGAGAACCTAGGATAACCCAAAAAAGTCAGACAGATTTATTTCCATTAGGGTCCCTGTACCCTGTACCATATAGTACAATGTACTATATGGTACAATGTACTATACGTACATTGTACCATATGGTACCATATACCATTGTACCATATGATACCATTGTATGACATGGCACCATTGTACCATATGGTACAATGGTACCATATGGTTCAAAACCATAGAATTCGTCTTCAGCTCCACTTCCATCAGTCTTAGAACTGTAAGTTGTGAAGAGGAGAGTCAGAATTCCCCCAGAGAGTGAGTGGGGAGTGAGAGCATCTTGCCGCCAGGCACTATGAACAAAGCTACTTTGCCGGCGTTCCCACAATGCCATGTGGGCGTCCAGATTTTTTCTATGGTGTGCACACTGACTACCCAGACCCATTCTCTTAGATGTAGGCCTACCAGCCTTCTCATGCTAAATTTGACGGCGCTAGAATTTTGGCGTAGATCTACAGTTTGGACCCTGAACGTAAAGCCGTAGATCTACGGGACGGACCCTGAAAGGGTTAAAGTGCAGGCATTGTACTTCCCATTTCCAGGACTCAAGTCCAGCTAACCAGTTTCACTGAATTCCTTCACTAAATATTACCCTACTCACACTCCAATAGCTCATTGGGTCCCAAAAATCATTTGTCTCCATTCACTCCTATCTAACATGCTCATACATGCTTGCTGGAAGTCCAAGCCCCTTGCTTACAAAACCTCCTTTACCCCCTCCCTCCAACCTTTATGAGGATGACCCCTACCCTGCCTTCCTTTCCCTACAGATTTATACGCTCTCCAAGTCATTCTATGCTAATCCATTCTCTCTAAATGGCCAAACCACCTCAACAACCCCTCTTCAGCCCTCTGACTAATACTTTTAGTAATTCCACACCTCCTAATTTCCACACTCCAAATTCTCTGCATAATATTTACACCACACACTGCCCTTAGACAGGGCATCTCCACTGCCTCCAGCCGCCTCCTTGCTGCAGCATTTGCAACCCAAGCTTCACACCCATATAAGTGTTGGTACCACTATACTTTCATACATTCCCTTCTTTGCCTCCATGGATAACGTTTTATGTCTCTACAGATACCTCAATGCACCACTCCCCTTTTTTCCTTCATCAATTCTATGATTAAACTCATCCTTCATAAACCCATCTGCTGACAAGTCAACTCCCAAATATCTGAACACATTCACTTCTTCCATACTCCCTCTCTCCAATGTGATATCCAGTTTTTCTTCATCTAAACTGTTTGATACCCTCATCACCTTACTCTAATCTATGTTCACTTTCAACCTTCTACCTTTAAACACCCTCCCAAACACGTCCACTAACCTCTGCAACTTTTCTTTAGAATCTCCCATAAGCACAGTATCATCAGCAAAAAGTAACTGTCAACTCCCATTTTGTATTTGATTCCCTATAATTTAATCCCACCCCTCCCCCAAACATCCTAGCATTTACTTCTTTTACAACCCCATCTATAAACATATTAAACAACCATGGTGACATTACACATCCCTGTCTATGACTTACTTTTACCAGGAAGTAATCTCCCTCTCTCCTACACACCCTAACCTGAGCCTCATTATCCTCATAAAAGGTCTTTACAACATTTAAATTTTCATGTATCTTTTATAAATGTGAATTCATCCAGCTCAACCCTTTCACTGTCTCATCTGTAGACTTACATTACTGAAGGCAGTGTCACTTACGAAGATCTATGAATAAATTTTAGCACGAGAGGCCTGGTAGTCCTAGCTACAAGAAATGGATCTGCCCAATCAGTATGCACACTATACAAAAAACTGCGGCCAACGGTGCATTATGTGAATATCATTTTAGGATTCCATTGTCCACCATGCAGCACAGATACAATACTCACACTCCCAGATGAATTCATCATGTATTATTCCACAGTAAAAGCTCCAACAATGATACTGATTCTGTGGATGAATTCTTTGGGTTTGAATGTATATTGACTGAAAGTGACACTCGAGTCACCATAAACTACAGTGGAACCTCGGTTATCGGCTGTTCAGTTTATCAGCAAACTCAGTTATCGGCCGGTTTTTCGGCTTTCGGTTATAGGCCATTATTTCACTTATCGGCCATGTGGGACCGTCAACCCACCGCTGCTAGGTGCTCGCACGTCAGTCTGGCCGTGTCTCTGAGTGAGTGAGGAAGCTTCTGCTCATTCATCCAAACATTTCGCTATAATCCATTGTTTTTGGTTGTTATTTATTAAGTGCAAAGTAACCATGGCCCCAAAGAAAGTTCCAAGTAAAGTTCCTTTGCTAAAGAAAGTGAGAAACACAATGGAATTTAAGAAAGAAATTGTAGCAAAGTACAAGAGTGGTGGTGGTAGAGGGTGGTAGTGATGGTGGTAGAGGATGGTAGTGGTTGTGATGATGGTAGAGGGTGGTAGTGATGGTGGTAGAGGGTGGGAGTGATGGTAGTAGAGTGGGAGTGATGGTGGTAGAGGGTGGGAGTGATGGTGGTAGAGGGTGGGAGTGATGGTGGTAGAGGGTGGGAGTGATGGGGGTCGAGGGTGGGAGTGATGGTGGTAGAGGGAGGGAGTGATGGTGGTAGAGGGTGGGAGTGATGGTGGTAGAGGGTGGGAGTCATGGTGGTAGAGGGTGGGAGTCATGGTGGTAGAGGGTGGGAGTCATGGTGGTAGTGGGTGGGAGTCATGGTGGTAGAGGGTGGGAGTCATGGTGGTAGAGGGTGGGAGTCATGGTGGTAGAGGGTGGGAGTCATGGTGGTAGAGGGTGGGAGTCATGGTGGTAGAGGGTGGGAGTCATGGTGGTAGAGGGTGGGAGTCATGGTGGTAGAGGGTGGGAGTCATGGTGGTAGAGGGTGGGAGTCATGGTGGTAGAGGGTGGGAGTCATGGTGGTAGAGGGTGGGAGTCATGGTGGTAGAGGGTGGGAGTCATGGTGGTAGCGGGTGGGAGTCTTGGTGGTAGAGGGTGGGAGTCATGGTGGTAGAGGGTGGGAGTCATGGTGGTAGAGGGTGGTAGTGATGGTGGTAGAGGACAGTAGTGGTTATGATGGTGGTAGAGGGTGGGAGTGATGGTGGTAGAGGGTGGGAGTGATGGTGGTAGAGGGTGGGAGTGATGGTGGTAGAGGGTGGGAGTGATGGTGGAAGAGGGTGGTAGTGGTTGTTATGGTGGTAGAGGGTGGTAGTGATGGTGGTAGAGGGCAGTAGTGATGGTGGTAGAGGGCAGTAGTGATGGTGGTAGAGGGCACAGCTGCAAGACCTTCACCTGGAACAGCAACAGACCACAGCTGAGGAAATTGCTTCAGAGGAGGGAGAGAGAGGGGAGAATGTGCTTTCTTCAGTGACTAAGGACAAGTGTGCAAAGTGGAGCGAGTTGCAGGGATACAGTGACACTCAAGCCTTTCTCCTCCTCTCTATCTTCCTTAAGCCAAGAAGAGTCTTCAATAAAGGTATGCAATACTGATTTAACTGTTCATGTATTTATTTTATTTAGTTCTCATTGTTTAGTGTATGTAAAACTATAATTCATCTTTAAAAAAATGATTTTTTTTGTGAATATTTTTGGGCGTTTGGAACGGATTAATTGTATTTACATTAATTCTTATGGGAAATATTATTTCGGTTTTCGACCATTTCGGTTTTAGGCTGAGCTTCTGGAATGGATTACAGCTGATAACTGAGGGTCCACTGTTTGTTGAAATACCCAGTGACCCACAGCAATCTACCTCTAGGGTCAGTGCAGCCAGAAGAGTGCAGAGCACACAAATATATATGCCCAACTTCAATGCAGGCATCAGTACTGGTGAAGTGCAGGTGTTTCATGCTGATGAAATCATGGCATTTCAGAGGCATGACAAATGTGTTGTAACATTTTTGATATCCATCCACGAGTACAAAATGAAAGACACAGGAAAGGTGAATACACGCCAACAAACTCACAGCAAGACCAAGGTCTATTACATATTACACGAATAACGTGTTTGGTGGACAAGTGTGACATGCAGATAGGGTTTGCCAATTATGTCTGGAGGAGTACTAGTGGTACATGAAGCTTTTCTCCTATCTTGTTGACAATGATGAAGGCATACAATATGTACCAGATCAAGACAGGCAACAGATTGCCACATACCCACTTCCATTTGTCTGTCATCAGACAAATAATAGAAATACCAAGTCACAATACCTGCACAACACATGTGCCACCAAACTGATCACCAAGTACCCTCTTGTTTGAAGTATACTGATCACTTTCTAACTACATTTTCTGCTGACAAGAAATGGGCTCAGAAGAGATGTTATGTCTGTGCACACACATCTAGACACCCAGTAAAGCACAGGGATATATGATTTATGTGAAGGTAATGTAAAACACCTGTGTGTATGGAGCCATGCTTCAGAAACTTCCACAGACTGCAACAGTTCTAGCAACATGACCAGTTCCTATATATATTAGCACATATGTTAGGAAAGTAGAAAAGAAGTAATTGGATGTGTGTGTGTTTACACTGTTGTGTATAACTTTTGTAAACAATATATTGCTGACATTTATTTATTTATTTATTTATTTATTTATTTATAATTTGAGCACACTTACAGAGGTACAAAAAAAAAAAAATACAGATAAGAGCAGCATGCCAAAGCCACTTATACTATGCATAGCATTACGGGCTGGCTTAAAATTAACTTAAGATTAACTAAGCAATGATGAAATCAGTGAAAAACATTAATGTAAACTGATTACTATAAAGCACAAGTGAGTATTACAAAGACAGGTCATATGGTTGCATGCATTGTTGTAAATTCAGTAGAATGGAGTATTCTGTTAGGTAGTGAATTTAAAAAATAATAAAGTTAGATTGGGTTTTAGGTTTAACATTTATGTGATATAATTGTGAGAAACATTTAAGATATACAATTTATAAGGTTCAGTTATTCAGTATTTATTTGGTTTTGGGTGAGTAAGTGATCTTTGAGAAGAGACTTGAATTTATAAACAGGTAGTGTTTCTTTTATATTAACAGGTAATGAATTCCAGATTTTAGGGCCTTTTATGTGCATTGAGTTTTTGCATAGCGTGAGATGGACACGAGGAATATCAAAGAGTGATCTGTGCCTTGTGTTATGGTCATGTGTTCTGTTGAGGTTGGCAAGGAGATGTTTGAGGGGAGGGTTAATATCAGAGTTGAGTGTTCTATGTATGTAATAGGTGCAGTAATAAGTATGGATGTTTTGTATGGTGAGTAGGTTGAGTGTATTGAATATTGGTGGAGTGTGCTGCCTGTAGTGAGAATTTGTTATCATTCTAACTGCAGCCTTTTGTTGGGTAATTAGTGGTCTGAGATGGATACTTGTTGTTGAGCCCCATGCACAAATTCCATAGGTGAGATAGGGGTAAATAAGAGAGTGATATAGGGCCAGGAGGGCTGACTGTGGAGCATAGTACCGTATCTTCGATAGTATGCCTACAGTCTTGGAAATTTTCTTAGAAATTTGTTGTATATGTGTATGAAATTTGAGTCTATTATCAAGGTGGATTCCTAAGAATTTTCCCTCTGTTAGCTTTGTGATAGGTGATCCGTTTATCATTATGTTAAGAGGGACATCTGTAGCTCTGTTACCAAACTGAATGAAGTAGGTTTTGTCAATGTTTAGTGTAAGTTTGTTAGTACTCATCCAGGTAGATATTTTCTGTAATTCGGTATTTACAGTATTGGCTAGCTTGACTGGGCTCGGGTGGGAGAAGACACATAGTGGAGGTATTGTGTTGTATACATAGGCTAACCATATGAACATTAGCAGTGTTGCCAACTTTGTGAGTTACATCCTAAATTTAGTGTTTTTGGTAATCTTCAGAGCCTATTATTTGTCAATTGGCAATTTTATTTGGCAATTTTAACTAAATTTGACTCCAAATTTTTTTTTTTTTTTTTTTTTTTTTTTTTTTTTTTTTTTTTTTTTTTTTTTTGCAAAATAACGATTTGTGAAACTTAGCCAAGTATTTACATAATTAACAAGAGCATCAACAAAAAAAGAAAGACAATAAAAACCATTAAGTGAGAATTCCTGCCTTCTGGTTAGTAGACAGAAGACAGGTGGGTGGTCCTCCGCTCGGCAGACCAATCTAGATTATGTACCAGGCAGATATCCTGGTGTGATGGTAGTCGCATAACATGACAACCATGGTCCAACATGACTACATCAGTTCTGCTTCAACCCTTTGTGTTGTGTCTGTCACACTTTATTATTACTATTTTTGCCCTATCTAACCTGACCATATTCATTGTGAGGAAGAAATGTACTTAGCATTTCAGAGTCCAATGACTCAGTGAATCGAGATTCAGAATTTAGTTAATGAAAGCAATATACAACAAATGTTTTTGTTAGTACTGAAAATTTTCAATGACAGCCAAATTAAGCAACACGGAAAGACAAAAAAACTGCAAACCACAGACAGACAATGCTTCAATTTGAAAACTAAGTGATGATGCAAAAAAAAAAAAAAAGGGAAGTACATCTTTGTTCATAGGAGAACATTGTTCATTACGAGTAGTTGACCATTTAGGTGAATTCTTCAAGCACTTGTCGCTCACCTGGCGGCAACATGAAGTGCTGCCGCTTGCAGAAGTGTTGCCGATATATCTTTTTTTCTCATTTTTTCAATTTGTATAATTTTTTATGTTCTGGTAATTACAATTTGTAGTAGTTCTTGTGATTTCATAGCTAATCTTTGTTCTGACACTAATACAGTGGTCCCTCGTTGTTCGTAATTAATCCGCTCCAGGAGCCGTTACTATTAACGAAATTTATGATTTACGAATCAATTTTCCCCATAAGAAATAATGTAAATACAATTAATCCGTTCCTGACACCCAGAAGTATTAAAACAAAAAAATTTTTAACATGAAATATGCATGTAGTACATAAACAATACAATGGGAAATGATGAATGAAACATTAACAGCATAACACTTACCTTTATTGGAGATTCTTCTTAGTGTATGGGAGACTAGAGGAGGAGAGAGAGTGGATTGTTTATAGTTTGGAAGGGGAATCCCCTTCCAGCAACACCTCAGGTACCATTTGCTTTTCTGGGGTTGCTTCTCTTCTCTGTTTCTTAATGCCACTAGGACCACCTTGAGAGTCACTGGAGTCCTGTCTCACAAAATAACTGAGGAGAGAGCTCTGTTTCTGGCGTCTCTTTAACACTTCCCTAAAATGGCCCAAGACTTTGTCACTGTACATGTTGCCAACCTGGCTTTCAACAACCTTGTTAGGGTGATGTTTCTCCATAAAGCTTTCCATCTTACCCCACATAGTAAAAATCTCTTTAATTTCTGAAGAAGGCACCTTCTTCCATCTCTCTTCCTCCTCCTCTGCAGCAAGATTCTGAGCTGCAATGTGTTGCTCTTCCTGCTGAAGCTCTTGTAGCTCCTCAGTGGTGAGCTCTTCATTGTGGTCTTCCACCAATTCTTCCACATCCTCCAAACTCACATCCAACCCCATGGAACTCCCCAGTCCCACAACTGATTTTACAACAGACATAGGCACATTAGGGTCAGTCCCAAATTCTTCAAAATCCCTCTTGTCGACACAATCTGGCCACAATTTTCTCCAGGCAGAGTTCAAAGTCCTGGTAGTCACTCCCTCCCAAGCCATACCTATAAGGGTTATGCAGTGGAGGATGCTGAATTGTTCTCTCCAAAATTCCCTTAGGGTCAAGTGAGTGTCTGTGGTCACAGTCAAGCACCTGTGAAACATTGCTTTTGTGTAGAGTTTTTTAAAGTTTGCAATAACCTGCTGGTCCATGGGTTGGAGGAGAGGAGTGGTATTCGGGGGCAAGAACTTTACTGTGATGAACCCAAACTCCTCGAAAATTAGGTCATCCAAGTTTGGAGGATGAGCAGGTGCATTGTCCATTACTAGCAGGCACTTGAGATCCAATTTCTTTTCCAGGAGATACTCCTTCACACTAGGGCCAAACACTTCACTGAACCACTCGACGAAAATTTCCCTCGTGACCCATGCCTTACTATTAGATTTCCAAAACACACACAATTTACTCTTCATAACATTGTTTTTCCTGAACACACTGGGATTTTCAGAATGGTACACTAGTAATGGCTTCACTTTGAAATCCCCACTAGCATTAGCGCAAAACATCAGCGTCAGCCTGTCTTTCATAGGCTTATGTCCTGGCATTGCCTTTTCCTCTTGTGTAATGAAGGTCCTCTTTGGCATTTTCTTCCAAAAGAGGCCTGTTTCGTCACAATTGAACACTTGTTCAGGTTTCAGTCCTTCACTGTTTATGTACTCCTGGAATTCATGCACATATTTTTCAGCCGCCTTGTGGTCCAAACTGGCAGCCTCACCATGCCTTACCACACTGTGTATGCCAGTACGGTTCTTAAATCTCTCAAACCAGCCTTTGCTGGCCTTAAATTCACTCACTTCACCACTATTTGCAGGCAATTTCTTTACCAAATCTTCATGCAACTGCCTAGCCTTTTCACAAATAAACGAAGTCATAAGAGTATCTCCTGCTAATTGTTTCTCATTTATCCACACCAATAATAATTTCTCAACCTCTTCCAGTACTGGTGATCTCATTTTTGTCAGCATAGTTACTCCCTTTGCAACAACAGCATCCATTTCATTTTTCTTGGCCACTATGGAACATAAGGTTGTGTAGGGTTTCTTATACATCCTGGACAGTTCGGCCACACTTGTACCACTTTCATATTGTTCAATGATGGTTTTCTTAAATTCAATCGTATTTCTCACCTTTACCACAGGCTTGGCACTAGGAGCTTTCTTTGGAGCCATGGTAGCTTTAGTACTTGCAAGCACTAAAATAAATGGAATATTATGAAATATTTCGCTGGAGCACGTGAGGGGACCTTCACTCACTGGTAAACAATGCCAGACTGGCTGCTGCCCTGGCTCACGCCGTGGGTACGCGTCCCGGACGAACTACGACTCGCGAGTCAACCTATGAAAAGCGAGTCCATGTTTATACGAAAATACCTGTATGATTCAAATTCAAATTCAAATTTTATTCTCTATAAGTATTACAATGCTGAGTTTACAGAATTTGGTTATTGTGTGGTTTACATGTAGTAAAATAATAATTACAGAGTGTACCACTAGAACGCCTAGCATGGCTAGGCATTTCGGGCAGACTTATATTAAATCTTAGGTTTAAAATGTTACAGAATTATGAGATAAGTTGGTATTATGGCTAAGTGACTAAATACTAGTTGTGAGTTTAGCAATGTGAATGCTTTTGTTTTGGCACTATACATAGTTTCAGTATTGGAGTATCACAGGCCAACTTTTGACTAGTTAAGATTCATTATTTTGAGATTGAGATTGATATTTCTGTTTATGGTCAAATGGGTGAGTGAGCGTAAGTGTGAACCACCAGGTGGTATTCGTATTAGTTGACAGGGTGTATCAGGGAGATAAGATGTTTTCTGATGGTAGTTTTGAAGGTGATGAATGTGTCTGCAGTTTTGGAATTTTCAGGTAGGGTGTTCCAGATTTTAGGGCCTTTGACATACATTGAATTTTTGTAAAGGTTTAGTCGGACACGGGGAATGTCAGAGATATTTGTGTCTGGTGTTGTGCCTGTGGATTCTGTCACAACTATCAAGAAAGCGTTTTAGGTCAAGGTTAATATTGGAATTTAAGGTCCAGTAGATGTAGATTGCACAGTAGTAAGTGTGGATGTACTGAACAGGGAGTAAGTTTAGATCTATGAAGAGTGGGGGGGTGTGTTGCCAGGGATGGGATTTAGTGATTATTCTTACTGCGGCTTTTTGTTGGGTTATTATTGGCTTTAGGTGTGTTGCTGCAGTTGAACCCCAAGCACAGATAGCATAGGTGAGGTGTGGATATATAAGTGAGTGGTATAGTGTGAGAAGGGCAGTTTGCGGCATGTAGTATCGTATCTTGGAGAGGATCCCAACCGTTTTGGATACTTTTTTGGTTATGTGTTGGATATGGGTGCTGAAGTTCAGGTTGTTGTCGAGGTATAGGCCTCGGAATTTGCCCTCATTATGCCTGGTAATTAGAGTGTTGTCGATCTTAATGTTAATTTGCGCATCTCCTGCTCTGCTACCAAACATAATGTAGTAGGTTTCGTCAACGTTAAGCGTAAGTTTATTGGCTGTCATCCAAGTCGATATTTTGATCAGCTCCTCATTAACAATGGTGTTGAGGGTGGCAAGATTAGGGTGAGAGATGACATAAGTCGTGTCGTCAGCAAAGAGAATGGGGTTCAGGTGTCGAGATACGTTTGGAAGATCATTGATGTATATGAGGAAGAGCAGGGGACCAAGGACACTTCCCTGTGGAACTCCAGTATCAAGTGGCTGTGTTGTTGATACTGTGTCTTTAATGGTGACATACTGATACCTATTAGTAAGGTAAGATTTGAAATATGCAAGTGCATGGCCTCTTATACCATAATGGTCAAGTTTGTGGAGTAGGATGCTGTGGTCTACTGTGTCAAAAGCTTTTCTTAGGTCAATAAAAATTCCTAGTGGATATTCCTTATTTTCCAATGCTGTGTAAAGCAGATCTAGCATTTTTATAATTGCATCGTTAGTGCTTTTATTTTTCCTGAATCCAAATTGGCAGGGGTTGAGTATGTTTTGTGACGTTATAAATGAATATAGTCTCCTGTGCACGAGTTTCTCAAAGATTTTGGATAGCAATGGTAAGTTTGATATTGGTCTATAGTTGTTTAAATCTGTAGGGTCACCACCTTTATGTATTGGTGTAACCCTTGCCGTCTTTAGTAGTTTCGGGAAGGTGCTAGCTTCTAGTGACTTGTTAAAAAGCAATGAGATAGTATGCGAGAGGACATGGGCCACTCTCTTGTACAATAATGGTGGGACATGAGACAGATTCCCCGAGTTATTTTTAAGTGACTTTATAATCTCGGTGACTTCCGTGGGCTCAGTTGGAGCAAGATAGAAGGAATTTGGGAAATTCCCATCTAGGTAGTCCCCGGCATGGGCATTGGTACGTGGGATTTTATTGGCGAGATTAGAACCTATGGTTGAGAAGAAGTCGTTTACCTTGTTAGCTTTGTCGGTAGGTTGCAGTGGTGTTTCATTAGGTTTAGTTAGGACAATATTCTTGTTTTTTTTTCAGTTTGTGGGTCCCTAGAATCTGAGAGAGTGTTTTCCAGGTCTTTTTCATATCTCCTCTTGTGTCAGTGAATCTACTGGAGTAGTATAGTTGTTTGGCTTTCTTTATTACTTTGGTGAGGACTGATGAATAGTGTATAAGAATATCTTTGTGTATTAAGCCCTGTCTATATTGCTTTTCATATTAGTGTTTCTTATCAATGGATTTCAGAATGGTGCTGGTTAGCCATGGGCAACCAAGCTGTTTGTTTGTGATCTGTTTCGTTTTTATAAGACAATGTTTGTTGTATAGTCTAAGTAATTTGTTAAGAAAAATGTCTGTCCAGTCATCAATACCATTGGCCTTGGAGAATTCTGTAGGCCAGTCAACAGTCTCTAGGTCAGCTGTGAACTTCCTTATTGAGGCCTCATCATGGAGTCTAAATGAGACTTTGTTGTATTCAAGTGGTGGTTTACTAATGTTTGTCAAGAGGAAGGTAGGGTAGTGGTCTGTAGTGCTATCTGTGATTATCCCTGATTTAAGGGGGGCTAGTATATTGGTCCATATGTGGTCTATTATGGTTGCACTTGTTTCAGTGAGCCTGGTTGGTTTAGTTATTGTTGGTATGAGAATTGTGTTGTTCATATTGTTGATGAAATCAGTTACAGGCTGATCATCTAGTAGGCCAAGGTTGATGTTGAAGTCTCCAGCTAAGAGAAGGTGGTGCTTATTCATTTGTCTGTTTGTTATTAGTGCCCTTAATTTCTCACTGAAGTTTGGGATGTTAGTGTGGGGCATCCGGTAAATGGCACCGATTGTTATAGGCGTCTTAAGGTTTTTTACAGTAAAATTAGCAAAAATGTATTCTCCATATTCATCACTAAAGCAATTGGTGCTGATACAAGATAATTGGTTAGAGTAATAGATTGCAATACCATCCCCAACTTGGTATGGTCTGCAGTTGTGGATTGCTGTGTATCCTGGTAGAGGGTAGATATCTATTGTGTCCTGTTTTAGCCAGGTCTCGGTAAGAATAATGCAGAAGGGTGTCTTTAGTGATTCAAGGAGCAAATTTTACGATTGCCGGGAACTACGAAAAGTGGGGGACCACTGTATTAGGTACTGAAATAATACTCAAATAGTCACAAACACAGTGACAGGTGAAAATTTTCACCTACCTTAGTCACATACTATTGTCTAGAAATATGTACATGTACCTAGTATTTATAGGTCCCAGCAATGTTTTGGAAAAACAGGAGTATATAATAATAATAAGCTTCCTTGAAGCATGGTGTAAGAAAGTCACTCCACTGCCGACAGTGCAGCAATGGTGACATTTGATGAGTGTGCACTCTATTTGTTTTCACTGTTACACACAAACATGTCTGTCTGTCTAGCTCTGTTTATTTGTCTTTCTGTCTCAGAGAGAGCACTTGTGAATCAACAGGTATTACACACGACTGCATCGTTACATCTGATTCCTGAGCGAGTGTAAATACGTATTACTTGCCAATCATGCTTACTATGCATTATACAGTGGACCCTCGACCAGCGATGGCATCGATTAACAATAAATCTGACTAGCGATACATTTCATTGCAAAAATTTTGCCTCGATTAGCACTAAAAAACTCGACCAACACTATTCGTTCCGTCTGAGACGCATCCACTTCTGGCCAGTGTTTACAAGCCAGCCAGCCACCGCGGTCGCTTCCAAGCATACAATCGGAACATTTCATATTATCACAGCCTTTTTAGTGATTGCACCTGCAAAATATGTCACCATGGGCCCCAAGAAAGCTTCTAGTGCCAACCCTACAGCAAAAAGGGTGAGAATTACTATGGATATGAAGAAAGAGATCATTGCTAAGTATGAAAGTGGAGTGCATGTCTCCGAGCTGGCCAGGCTGTACACAAAACCCCAATCAACCATCGCTACTATTGTGGCCAAGAAAACGGCAATCAAGGAAGCTGTTCTTGCCAAAGGTGCAACTATGTTTTCGAAACTGAGATCGCAAGTGATAGAAGATGTTGAGAGACTGTTATTGGTATGGATAAACGAAAAACAGATAGCAGGAGATAGCATCTCTCAAGCGATCATATGTGAAAAGGCTAGGAAGATGCATGACGATTTAATTAGAAAAATGCCAGCAACTAGTGGTAATGTGAGTGAATTTAAGGCCAGCAAAGGTTGGTTTGAGAGATTTAAGAATCGTAGTGGCATACATAGTGTGATAAGGCATGGTGAGGCTGCCAGTTTGGACCAAAAAGCAGCTGAAAAATATGTGCAGGAATTCAAGGAGTACATAGACAGTGAAGGACTGAAACCTGAACAAGTGTTTAATGGTGACACTGACAATGTTGTGAAACACTTTAGGAATGTCATAAAGGAACGGGAGGTACAGGCCTCTATGGGCAGATATGTTGTGCAACAGAGGTCCAGTGACTCTCAAGCTGGTCCTAGTGGCATTAAAGAAGAAGGGAAGTAACCCCGAAAAAGGACTTGCCACCTCAAGTCCTAATGGAAGGGGATTCCCCTTCTAAACACTAAGACCATCAACACACTCCCCTCTTCCCATCCCATCCATCATCACCAGATCTTCAATAAAGGTAAGTGTCATGACTGTGCATGTCTTCAGTTTGTGTGTATTAAAATTAATATTTCATGTTAAAAAAAAATTTTCAATACTTTTGGGTGTCTTGCACGGATTAATTTGATTTCTATTATTTCTTATGGGGAAAATTAACTTGACTAACGATTATTTTGACTAACGATGAGCTCTCAGGAACGGATTAATAGCGTTAGTCGAGGGTCCACTGTATTTACAAGCACAGTATAGAACTGTCTGGATTTTTTGGGTTATCCTAGGTAATTTACACTACAGTAGGGCCCCACTTATACGGCTGGTTAGGTTCCAGGCTACCGCCATAAAGCGGAAACCGCCGTAAAGTGGAACACCCTTTTTTTCCACTTACAAATGCATACAAACACTAGATAACAAGTTTACACTAACATATATTAAGTTAGCAATAGAACCAGGCATCAAAAAACAATAAAAAAGTACAATACACACATAGTGCACTCATTACTTACCTTAAAATATTTATAGTCTTAATCTAGGGTGAGACAAGTAGTATTTATTGTAAGAAATCAAGTGTGGTATGTATGGTAGTCAGCCAGGCTACCATACCAGGCCACCCCACCCACACATACAATTCTATGATATTTAAGCACCCCAGAGCGATAAAATGTATATACAGTTCACTCATTACTTACCTTAAAATATTTGTAGTCTTAATATAGGGTCAGGAGTAAGTAAATGAGATAAAACAAATAAATGAAAGAGAGAAAGAATGAGTGCATGAGAGAGGACAGGCGCAGAGTTATGTAAACAAACCAGACGAAGGTAAGTTTTGTAAACAAAGTGTACACGTCTGGTTTGTGTACAAGTTATATTGTGTACAGGTTGTCTCTACATTGAAACGGTAGAATAAATAAAGAACACTCCCATTCTCATGTAACATCATTTTGAGAAGAAATGATGCTCTGAGTGAAGGCAATGGAAATAAGTCACTCTGACTTTTTTGGGTTATCCTAGGTTCTCTACACATATGTTATGTATGATAATCTATGTAACTGTATTTGTGTATACCTGAATAAACTTACATACGAAAGGAATAATTTTCTACAGTTACCCCCAGTAATACATTTTCTCTTATGTTAGATTAGAGAAAATGTTATTCTTGGCATCACTAGTACAAGTTATCTGGCTACCACATCTCATATTTATGTTTATTTATTCTACTGTAGGGTGTATTTATCATCTTTTTATGTTATGTATCGTGCTTATTATATAATTTTGAAAAAAAAATATGGATGGATTAATGAAAATGTGTATATTAACGTAATATACAACATTTAATGAGACGCTGTGATTATTATTATTATCATCATTTCTAATATGGCATCACTTGTGCAAGTTGTGTGCTACCACATCTCATATTTATGTTTATTTATTCTATTGTGGGGTGTATTTATCATCTTTTTATGTTATGTATCGTGTTTATTATATAATTTTGAAAAAATATCATAGATGGATTAATGAAAATGTGTATTTAACGTAATATACGACATTTAAATGAGACTCGATGATTATTATTATCATTACTAATATGACGTCTGGAGACATAAGACACTCTTACTGATTTTAATGTGTACCTGCATGCCAGCACAGTATGTAAGTTTATTTAAGTACAGGTATACATAAGTATAATTATCAGAGTATATATAAAATATGAAATAACTTTTAAAAACATTTGAAATTTTGGAGTTTCCAGACAAAATGGAGAGACTTAGTGCTTACTGAGCTCACGAAGAATGTAAACAAACAGGGTGGGGCGCGGTGACCGTATTAGAAAGTCAGGTGGGGGGAGCCGTATAGTGAGTTTTGGTCATAATTTGAAATGACCGTATTAGCGGAACGCCGTAAAGTGAAATGCCGTAAAGCGGGGCCCTGCTGTATGTATACGTAATTGTATTTATGTGTACCTGTGAGACAGAGATAGACAGAGACAGACAAAGATAGACAAAGATATAGATACAGACAGATAGACGGAGATAGAGACAGCCAAAGTCAATCAGCAAGCCAAGCCAGCCACCGGCCAGCCAGCTAGGTACACATAAATACAATTATACATAGTGTAAATTACTTAGGATAACCCAAAAAATCCAGACAAAGTGCTATACTGTGCTTGTAGATATAATGCATAGTAAATATGACTGGCAAGTGATACATAGTTACACTTGTTCAGGAATCAGATGTAACGACGCAGTCATGTGTAATACCTGTTGGTTTACGGGTGGCTCTCTATGAGAGACAAGCAGACACAGACAGATAAGCAGAGACAGATAAACAGAGAGCTAGACAGACAGCCAGCCAGCCGAACATGTATTGCACGTTCCAGAATTGTTTCTCTTTACTAAGAGCATAGATTATAAGACATTCTGGCAGGATGACACTACCAGTGGTATCAAAATTGAAAGGGTGCTGCACATGGGTTATTATTGAGGTTTTTGATATTTTCTTGACCACTTGTGGCCACATCCACCTCAAAGCCACTAAACTTGGGGTCAACATCACTTTCCTCTTAAAATGGGAGTGTTAATACTACACGACATCAGTGAATCCCTGGTGTTTGCCGCACAGTTTGCTCTAGCTGGCGTTCAACTGAACTGGTGTTCCCACAAGGTACTAAGTGGTCCCAGATTTTTTTAATACTGCACACACCGAATGTTAAGACCCATTCTATGCTGACCAGGCATCTCAGGCCAATCGTGCCAAATTTGGAGGCAGGAAAAATAAAACGTAGATCTACGTTTGGAGCACTAGCAATAAGAACACAGATCTACGTTTGGACACTTAAGGGGGTAAGCTTGGGAGGTCAGTGTGGTACAATTTTTTCCAGTGTACTTGCACCACATTTAAGTGATGACCGGTGTGAACAATGAAATGTATGCAAAATTAAAATGAAAAGTTCCAATTATGATATTAGTCAGATGCCCATGACCTTCCCTCCAAATTAGTGTATCTCATGCTGCAGCCCAGTGTCTGCCTATGAACTTGGACATTATGATCACATATACAAGTGCTTCTTAACTTACAATAGGATTACATTCCGACAAACCCATCGAAAGTCGAAAATACCATAAGTCAAATATGATATGCTAAATAAATGTCACTGATTAAGTAAACAAACAAATAATTACTGCAACTAAGTACCAGTATATTGAAGTAAATAAATGAATACAGCCTCTCCTCACTTAGCGATGTACTTGTTAAGTAATGCCTTGGACTTATGATGGGCTCTCTGACCAGTATTCATACCTAAATAATGTACTATATTAGAGCTGATTTCCTCTATTCTGTTTACTTCAATATACAGTACACTACTGTATAAACACTTAAAAATATACCAGAAATGTTATAAATGGTGCAAAGGTGACATTAAAACAATATCAAAGATGACTGACACAAACTCATTACCATCACAGTGTGCTCCTCATTTAGCGACGAATTTGTTTAACTAGGTGGTCTCAGGAACAGAACTCCATCGTTTAGTGAGGAGAGGCTGTAAGTGGTTCTCCATTCTACATATCAAACCAAGTACAAGGGATTTAGCAGATCTAGAATTATCACCTGTACACTGGTGAGTGAGAGCACTGTATTAATATTGTTACCATTTGTAACTATTAATCAAGCGAATTTTTAGCTTACTGCAAAAATATGGTGCATTTTTAGTCTTTTAGGCACGAGTCTAACACAATATGAACATTTCATTTGGCAACTCTGGACACTGGGCATGATATGGGTGTCACAGGCCATAACAGTTACTGGAAAATGAAATATATTAGAAAGCACCAGAAAAAAAGGTAAAAAGAATACAAGTAATATGGAGCAAGTGGCAAGTGTAACTTTTACTGTCAGTGAGTCAACAACCTTTAATTTCATACTGTAATGAAAAAAAAATTTTTTGGTTACATTACGCAGAAAACAGGCTTTTTTCTTTGAGATTTTTTTTTAATTGTGACATTGACAGTACTTTTAATTTCAAGAGTTGCAACAGTAAAAGGGTTAAATTCATTGTTTTGATTTCTATTTTAAGTTATGTTCAGCACCTTATATGCAACCCTTTTATTTCTATATTAACAAAGAGTAAAACCATGCATGCCAGAGTTAAACATGAAAAATGTTAAATGCTGAGATGACCATTTATTATAGTATTGTACATGTGACCACAATTTGATCTCCGGCTCATATAAGAAGTTAGATTTAGCTACTCTATACCTCTGAAATGTAATTTGATGCTTCTACTGCTGCTACACATTCTAAAAATATTTTTGATGAATACACAAGTGGGAATGATCTGGGGAAGCAAAACTGCATAGCATGGGACAGTAAGCCTATTGCAATGCTCTCCTGGTTTTATGCAGGGCAATTTAGTGATACACAAGTAGTAACAGTTGATCAAGAGTAGAGTCTGTTAGCATGGGCCAGTAGGCCTACTGCCACATTCCTTTCTTACACAAGAAAGCACAAGTTTGGCACTGAAGTAGTCAAAGAGTGGGTATGAGCGGGATGTGTAAGATCTACCTAGTACTACCCAGTAGGTCTACTACAGTGCTCCTCCATTCTAATAAACTGAAATACTTCGATTTTTGCATGGAGCAAGTCATGCTGCTTATTCAAAATCAGTACAGTGACTCCAACACACCACCAGCTCAATTGGATATTTTTTTTTATTTCACTGTAGTCTTTTCCTATACTGTATATTTGTTAGGATAAACAAGAGAAAACATTAGATTCGAAGATCATTTTTTTTCTTCTTGTACAGAACATAATACCAACACCCAATACAGTACTTTAATTTTCTAAAGTTGCTAAAATATTCCTTATATAATAAGGCAGGCTAAAACATATACAGTCAGGTCACAATTACAGGTCGGCCATCACTAGTCCGGCAATCCAGTTCCATCAGTAATCCGGCACTAATTTCGGTTAGCATAATTTCAAATTTCATCATTATACTGACTCAGAAATTGTGCAGATGCTTCTAAATCCACAGCAGCAAGCCAGTGGAGGAGAAAGCAGTGATGAAAATAAGGAAGATGTAGCACTCTCTCTATTGATAGGTTAATTAACCCTTTCAGGGTCCGTCCCGTAGATCTACGGCTTTACGTTCAGGGTCCAAACTGTAGATCTAATTCATGAGCTCAGCTCACTCTGATAAACTGTGAGTGGTACATTTGGGCCTAGATATGAGAGAATACATCTATGTGGCATGTGTGCACCACATAAAACAGATCCTGCAGCACACTGTGTATAATGAGAGAAAAAAAACTGAAATCATGATTTTTCGATTAAAACAGCGACTTTGCAGTGTTTTTTCGTATGTTTTTTATAGTTGTATTTGCGATTTCTTGGTCTCAGTTGATAGAATGGAAGACATATTACAGAAATAGAGATGATTTTGATTGATTTTAGCACTGGAAATGGCTTGAAACTGAGTTCAAAGTAGCAGAAATGTTAAATTTTTGCCGATATTCAAGAGTAAACAAACGACCTCACACGTCTAATACACACCAGCTGGTGGGTCTAATATGCATTCACAAATATGGTGATGATATTTATACAATTATTACAGTATTGCATAACAGTAAATCTTCTATTTTTTGGTGTGAATAAAAATTCATTATGTGAATAAAATATCAAAATGAAATTTATTTGTAAAGCTTCAAAACATAACTAATGAACAGAGGAAATGTTAGTTTAGTTCCAGGAATACCTGCATTGTTTATTCTGGACCCTATTTTGAAATTGGAATATTTTGAACTTTGTGTTAAATTGGCCAAATTAACAATTTCCGATCACTTTAATTTGTAGTTGAAACAGTTGACCTGGTGATTTCTTGTGCTCAATCGATAGAATAGAAGTAATACTAGTGAAATAGCTAAGAATTTGGTTGACTGGAATAATGCAATTGGCCTAAAATGGGAGTCAAAGTCGGCAAAATCGCCGATTCGTAAATATCGCTGACACATCAAAATTCGCGAGAGCATAATTTCGTCAATTTTCCATCAAATTTCGTACTTTTTGTTTTATTACCTTCACAAAAAGATTCTCTACCATTTCATAAGAAAAAATAACAAATTTTTTTTTTTTAAATTCTTGGACACTGGGGCACCACTTCAGATTTGGGCCTTGGACCCTGAAGGGGTTAAGTGTATTCTAACCTAACCACTCTGTAATCCGGCAAATTCACTAATCTGGCACATTACAAGTCCCAATGATGCCGGATTAGTGATGGCCAACCTGTAGTGCAAATTTTGATTTAGCGTGAAATTAATTAATGCTAGTTTTTCCCTCAAACACTTCAAATTGTGCACAAAAATTACTTACAATTTGAATAGTGGAAATTCAAGTAATGCAATCACTTCACTGGATTCGTTATTTGCACAAAGAGACATAACTGTATATGAAAAAATAAGGAATTTTTTTGCATAAAGTCAGGGGTCAATTGGCACATGAAGTTGGGTTAGACTCGAGTATATATGGTACTTTACATTCTAGTGGTTATTCATTGCAGTCAAGACACAAAAGCAGAAACTGGAACTGTATTCAGACAAGGTTTTGCCTGCACAGTAGGGTTTTTTCAAGTATAATAAAGCAAATCTGGAAGCATAATAAAAAAGCAGGAGAGAGAAACATATAATCAAATGTTAACACAAAATATAGTACGTACTGTAAACTAAAATCCTCTATTCCACTTCTAAACATGTCCCAATAAACCAATATTCTTAATAAAGTGTTAGGTCTGTCACCAAAAATTAAATGTACAGTATAAAACTTGGGAACACTGAAAAAAAAAATAGGTGGAAAGTTATTATGCAAGGTTTGGCATTACGTAGTGAGACTAGAGATCCTAGAGGCACAAAGATAATACTACCTCAAACCTGCAGTCTAGCTACTGCTAGGCCACTGAGCATGTCAAGTCTGGCAACATAGAGAGCAATACATAGTTATTTCATACACAGATAATTTTAAGTATACATTTAAAACATCTCTAGGAGAATCATAAAAGGTTTATTTATATTTATAGTATTACAAAATAAACACTTAACTACAGTGCAGAGTATGATTTAAAAGTGAGTTAACACAGTACAAAATGTGGTAACAGAATAAATTAAATAAAACATCTACTTTTAATATAAAGCAATACTACATATCAAAATCCAAACAAAATTTAAGCAGCCAAACCAGGACCAAACACTGGCTACTTCCCCAACGTGTAATGCAGGCAGACTTTCTTCCATCATAATGTAAGACTTATTTATCTCTCACTCTCTAGCAGCTCACCATTAGTGTAGAATGCTTTTCCCAACAATTAATTACTCAACACTACTAATTTTCTACTGTTACAAGGTAAAATCAATCAGTTTGAATTTGATGAAGTAATCTTATATAATGTGTGCCACTACTGGAATTTTGATACATATATGACTGAATTAAACCATTACAGAAAAATCTGAAAGTTTTTTTTTTTATTAAAACATTGAATTTATATTGGATATAAAAAGGAAGCATGTAATTGTTACGAGTTAGGTCTGCATGGAGGGAATGCCAAACCAGGGTATGGCCCTGATGTTGCTAGCTGGTTGAGGACCTACTTGCAGCAGCAGGTCAGCACCTACTTACAGCAGCTGCAGCTGGTGCATCCTCACAAGGTTATTCATTTGCAACAGGCTGCGACGTGCATTCAAACTTGGGAGAGAAACAAAATGGGAAAAATAAACAGCAGTCAAGATGCAGGAAGAAAAGTTCTCACCTACAAAGGGAAGTACAGTGTATAAAGCTTTTAATGAAAAATATAGCTAAAAGACAATAACAAAAATAAGACAACATCTAGACTTAAGTTGATCTGGCAGTACTTTTGCCAGTAAACAGAGAGAGGCCCTACTTGGCACACTAACACAAGATACAATACAGGTGACCACTCACCTAGTACAGTATAGCATTCACTCTACCTAACCATTCCAAGAGAAAACTGCTCATGTTTATGGGTTCAGTATTTAATCTTGAGAGTGGCACTTATCTATCAACAGTTACTTTAATGTAGCAAGGGAATATGACAACATTCATTGGTAATAAAAGTGAAGCATACAAACACTGACATCAAAATGCCTCAAAAGTTGAGAAAACTTCATGGAATTAAACAAATTAGAAAAAAACTACAAGCACACACTAATACTGTTACAGAACTGCATGTTTATCTACCTACCTATCTATATTACTGTGTGTTACTTCTAGGCAGCATGGGGTCTCATGCACATGTTCAACATTTCTGCACAGCCTTCTATCACCAATATAGTCTTATTTTGTGTCAACATATGAATGTCCCTTCAACAACAACGTCTGAATTTTTTCTTTGCCTACTTTTTCTAAAACTGACAAATTTACAGCCTAAAAGTTGTTATCCCAATAAGCTCATTTTAAAACTGAGCCCTATCAAAGATATAAACTACTATCACCTTCCAGGATGCCATCCCCAACACTCAACTAACACCTCATTTACCACTGGGTGAACAAGGGCAAAAAGCATAGAAAAACCCATCCAGTGTCACCACTCATCTGAGACAAAGTGGATATTTCATTTGTGAGCCAAAGGCACTAACACTGAACTATACATACAAGACTATACCAGTTCATGAAAAACTTCTGCTTATTTTGCTTACAATCTTTACAGTACAGTGGTACCCCGAGTTTCGTACATCTCCCAACGCGAACAATTATGTAAGTGTATTATTGTAAGTGTTTTTGTAAGTACATATATTTTTGGGGGTCTGAAACTGACTAATCTAATTTACATTATTCCTTATGGGAACAAATTCGTTCGGCAACGGCACTCGAACAGCCTTCTGGAATGAATTATGGCCGAAACTCAGGGTACCACCGTATATGTGAATGCAATACAGCAGCTCCACAAAAAAAACCATACTAGTATGACAAGCAAAGTAAAGCAATTTCCACTGGTTTCAGTCGAGATAAATTCAGTTTGTCTTGCTATCCACAACTTGTTGAATCAGATACTTTGAGTATCTATGCACTGGTATATATATTTGTATATCTACTCTCATGTGTTGCTTTTATCTTAGTTATGACTGACAAAGTTCATGCTATTTGATCATGAGTACTCAGTCATGTGATTAAAGGTACCAAGTCGTGTGATCATAGGTACCAAGTCGTGTGATCATAGGTACCGAGTCGTGTGCTCATAGGTACCGAGTCGGTGCTCATAGGTACCGAGTCGTGTGCTCATAGGTACCGAGTCGTGTGACCATTGGTACCGAGTCGTGTGACCATTGGTACCGAGTCGTGTGACCATTGGTACCGAGTCGTGTGACCATTGGTACCGAGTCGAGTGACCATTGGTACAGTCGAGTGACCACTGGTACATAGTGTGATCATTGGTACCAAGTAGTGTGATCATTGGTACCAAGTCATGTGATCATGGGTATCAAGTCATGTGATCATGGGTATCAAGCCATGTGATCATGGGTACCAAGCCATGTGATCATGGGTACCAAGCCATGTGATCATGGGTACCAAGCCATGTGATCATGGGTACCAAGCCATGTGATCATGGGTACCAAGCCATGTGATCATGGGTACAAGCCATGTGATCATGGGTACCAAGTCGTGTGATCATGGGTACCAAGCCATGTGATCATGGGTACAAGCCATGTGATCATGGGTACCAAGCCATGTGATCATGGGTACCAAGCCATGTGATCATGGGTACCAAGCCATGTGATCATGGGTACAAGCCATGTGATCATGGGTACCAAGCCATGTGATCATGGGTACCAAGCCATGTGATCATGGGTATTAAGCTATGTGATCATGGGTATTAAGCTATGTGATCATGGGTATTAAGCTATGTGATCATGGGTATTAAGCTATGTGATCATGGGTACTAAATCACATGATTATTAGTACTCATCAAAAATTCAAAAGCAAAATTTATTCCAATAATACATTTTTACAGATACAGTGGAACCTCTGCTTACGAGTTTAATCTGTTCCGTGACCTTGCTCACATCTGGATTTGCTCGTTCGCCGTCAATTTTCTTAATTTAAATTAATTGAAATGCAATTAATTCGTTCCTGGCTCTCAGGCAGCAAGACAAGATACTTCATTATTTCGAAAATATCATCTATACAGCTTATTTATCTATCAGAATTCACCTAATATGACATAATAAACAATATAAATAACATAGAAACCTGATATATACTTTAGACTGAATAAAAAATGTCATTATGTGACAAATGGAGGTGGCCACAACCGCTCCCGCACTGTGGTAATCACTGCCATCTAGTGAGGGACTTTTGAAGCTATTATTATAATTAAATACATACATTATTATTATACGTGTATTATTATTATATATATTATTATACTATTATTATTATATGTATTATTATTACACCAGTGGCCTGGTGGCTAAAGCTCTCGCTTCACACACAGAAGGCCCGGGTTCGATTCCTGTTGGTTGGAAACATTTCGACACGTTTCCTTACACCCGTTGTCCTGTTCACCTAGCAGCAAATAGGTACCAGGGTGTTAGTCAACTGGTGTGGGTTGCATCCTGGGGGACAAGATTGAGGACCCCAATGGAAATAAGCTCCACAGTCCTCGATGACACACTGACTTTCTTGAATTATCCTGGGTGGCTAACCCTCCAGGGTTAAAAATCCAAACAATCTTATCTTATCTCTTATCTTAATATAAATAATTTGTAATTTTTATTCACACAAAAAATAGAAGATTTACTGTTATGCAGACTACTGCATTATTGTAACAATTACATAAATAATGTCAACCCATTCACGACTGCATACTGAAATGGACAGTGACGTCATTTGTTCACTCTTGAACATCGCCAAAGAATCGAACATTTCTGCTACTTTCAGCTCAATTTCAAGGTACTTTCGTCATGAAACCATTCAAAAGCATATCTATTTCTATAATATATCTTCCATTCTATCAAACGAGACCAAAAAAACGAGAATACAATCATAAAAACCATACGAAAATAGCTCTAAGGGGCAGCTAATGGCTGAGAAGTGAACTCTCATTTATGGTCCGATTTCTTTCATTTTTGGTGTACGTTAAGAAGCATCTTTCCATCATACAATGCCTAAGTTCCAATAAGATAGTCCAACAAACAACAGAGATCCAATTCCCTAGATCAAGAGCAAGAGCCCCTCACCAGTGTCAAGGAAGCTCCTTTGAGGCCCGTTCGCATCTGGAAATTTCGCTCACGTCTGGAAGCAAAATATCAACCGAGCGACTGCTCATATCTGGAAAAACTCGCACATGGATGCACTAATAAGTAGAGGTTCCACTGTATTATTTTACAACAGTTTTCATACATGGAAAATCCCCTAGTTATGTAATGTATTTTCTGCAATTACAAATTAAGCTTAAAATCACTTTATATCGATTAACTTAATTCTTTCACAGTTGATACCCCGAAATTGAAAGCCCCATCTGTGTCACCATTTCTGGACAAAAATACAAAGGTAATGTTATCTTCTAAACTGATAGAAAATTTTCCAAAGGTAATGACACCAATAATGCAAAATCCTATGTAATACTTATTGAATTATGTAGGCATGAAGTTGGGGCATTTACGCAACAGTGATTTCGCTCGTTTTGATGCCAATTTCTGGAATAGAGCTCAAGTAGACCCAACACTGGTTATTTTGGTACTACGGCTTTTGTACTATCCACTTATCACAAGAAAATGCACAAAAATGTACTTTATTAATCACTCAGAAGTCAGTAATTTGGCCAATTTTACACTATTTGCAAAAAAATTTCCATTGAAAAACAGAGTCCAAAGCAAACAGTAAGCATTCCCACCACAAAAACAACTTTTCCTCTGTTCATTAATCACATCCCCAGAACTCTTCAATATAGCATTTACCCATCATTTTTTAATCCATCCTCGCATACAAAAATCTGATTTCTTTGTATTTTTCAACTAATGAACCATAACCTAGAATGCTTGGTCATGGTTTAGGTTGTTCCAATAACTGAAACAAACCTAATAAAAGCAGGTTAAACAGACAGGGAGAAAAAAGGGAACCCCATCCTTCCCCCAAGAAATCATTCAAAAATTGACCATTTCTACCATTCTCAGACCTGTTCAAGACCAGTCTGAAACAAGTCAAAATTTTTACTAGTACGTCTTCTGGTCTATTACTAACACCAAGAAACATCCAATAAAACCACGAAAACCACCCTAGAACACACACTTAAGTTGCTATTTTAATCCACACAAAATTGGAGGTTAGCTATTCCCATTATGCACCGAGGGGGGCTGGTACAAATCAACAACAACAGATCTATGGCAATTTCCCAATGGGAAGCCAATGCCGGGTCACCTCATGGACAAGACCTGGGCCAGGATCACACCGGAAAACCACTCACAGCACATTATGCATAGATCTATGTTTGCGACACTGATCCCAACAACATAGACCAACAATGAAAGTGTTAAGGTAATTTATGCGAAGGCTAGGTTCAACATAAATTTGTCTGGGGGTAACATTATCAACACAATGAATTATTTAGAACAAAACAAAATTTAGTCTATAAGCTAATAAAAGTTGATAGTAAAGCAATACAGGAGTAACAGTGAGGTCTTTTTTATATTAGATCTTCATGAATTATATCCAATTCAGATGGTGTTTTATTGACTTGTTCTGAAATAGTTGGAAGGTAAGTGACTTTTAGAATCTTCCGGCAGTGTCTTCCATATTTTTATGTGAATGAAATGTCTATGTTGGGATATCATGTAGGATATCACAGAGGTATTTGTTTTGTGTAGTGTCACTACACAGTACTAACTACTGTACCTACACACCACATGAAGGTGAACATCAACACTGCCACTATACAGTACTGTGGTACCTTGACCTACTAGTTTAATTTGTTCTGTGACCGAGCTTGTAACTCGATTTCCTCGTATATCAAATCAATTTTCCTCATTGAAATGAATTAAAAAGCCATTAATCCGTTCCATTCCCATAAAAACCACCCCAATTTTTTTATTACGGGTTTTTAAATAAGAAAAATGTATTTATGAATAAGAAATATTGTATACTCCACCCACCACCATCACTACTCCACCCACCATCACTACTCCACCCACCACCATCACTACTCCACCCACCACCATCACTACTCCACCCACCACCATCACTACTCCACCCACCACCATCACTACTCCATCCACCACCATCACTACTCCAACACCACCACTACTCCACCTACCACCACCACTACTCCACCTACCACCATCACTACTCCATCCACCACCACCACTACTCCACCTACCACCACCACCACTACTCCACCCACCACAACCACCACTACTCCACCCACCACCACCACCACTACTCCACCCACCACCATCACTACTACACCCACCACCATCACTACTACACCCACCACCATCACTACTACACCCACCACCATCACTACTACACCCACCACCATCACTACTACACCCACCACCATCACTACTACACTCGCCACCATCACTACTACACTCGCCACCATCACTACTACACTCGCCACCATCACTACTACACTCGCCACCATCACTACTACACTCGCCACCATCACTACTACACTCACCACCATCAATACTACACTCACCACCATCAATACTACACTCACCACCATCAATACTCCACCCACCACTGTTAGTACTCTACCCACCACTATCACTACTCCACCTATCATCACTACCCTGACCACCATGACTACTCCACCCACCATCACTACTCCATCCACCACCACCACTAACCACCCACCACCATCACTACTCCACCCACCACCCTCACTACTTCACCCACCACCCTCACTACCACCCCCACCACCCTCACTACTCCACCCACCACCATCACTACTCCACCCACCACCCTCACTACTCAACCCACCACCCTCACTACTCCACCCACCACCCTCACTACTCCACCCACCACCCTCACTACTCCACCCACCACCCTCACTACTCCACCCACCACCCTCACTACTCCACCCACCACTGTTAGTAATCTACCCACCACTATCACTACTCCACCTATCATCACTACCCTGACCACCATGACTACTCCACCCACCACCATCACTACTCCACCCACCATCACTACTCCACCCACCACCATCACTACTCCACCCATTACCATCACTACCCCACCCACCATCACTACTCCACCCACCACCATCAGTACTTCACCCACCACCCTCAATACTCAACCCACCACCCTCAATACTCAACCCACCACCCTCAATACTCAACCCACCACCCTCAATACTCAACCCACCACCCTCAATACTCCACCCACCACCCTCACTACTCCACCCACCACCCTCACTACTCCACCCACCACCCTCACTACTCCACCCACCACCATCACTACTCCACCCACCATCACTACTCCACCCACCACCATCACTACTCCACCCACCACCATCACTACTCCACCCACCACCATCACTACTCCACCCACCACCATCACTACTCCACCCACCACTATCAATACTCCATCCACCACTGTTACTACTCTACCCACCACTATCACTACTCCACTTATTATCACTACATTGACCACCATCACTACTCCACCCACCATCAGTACTCCACCCACCACCATCAATACTCCACCCACCACCCTCACTACTCCACCCACCACCCTCACTACTCCACCCACCACCATCACTACTCCACCCACCATCACTACTCCACCCACCATCACTACTCCACCCACCACCATCACTACTCCACCCACCACCATCACTACTCCACCCACCACCATCAATACTCCATCCACCACTGTTAGTACTCTACCCACCACTATCACTACTCCACCTATCATCACTACATTGACCACCATCACTACTCCACCCACCACCATCAATACTCCATCCACCACTGTTAGTACTCTACCCACCACTATCACTACTCCACCTATCATCACTACATTGACCACCATCACTACTCCACCCACCATCAGTACTCCACCCACCACCATCACTACTCCACCCACCACCATCACTACTCCACCCACCACCATCACTACTCCATCCACCACTGTTAGTACTCTACCCACCACTATCACTACTCCACCTATCACTACACTGACCACCATCACTACTCTACCCACCACCATCACTACTCCACCCACCACCATCGCAACTCCATTCACCACTGTTAGTACTCTACCCACCACTATCACTACTCCACCTATCACTACACTGACCACCATCACTACTCCACCCACCACCATCACTACTCCACCCACCACCATCACCACTCCACCCACCATCATCACTACTCCACCCACCACCATCACTACTCCACCCATCACCATCACTACTCCACCCACCACCATCACTACTCCATCCAACACTGTTAGTACTCTACCCACCACTATCACTACTCCACCTATCATCACTACACTGACCACCATCACTACTCCACCCACCACCATCACTACTCCACCCACCACCATCACTACTCCATCCACCACTGTTAGTACTCTACCCACCACTATCACTACTCCACCTATCATCACTACACTGACCACCATCACTACTCCACCCACCACCATCACTACACCCACCACCATCACTACTCCACCCACCACCATCACTACTCCACCCACCACAATCACTACTCCACCAACCACCATCACTACTCCACCAACCACCATCACTACTCCATCCACCACTGTTAGTACTCTACCCACCACTATCACTACTCCACCTATCATCACTACACTGACCACCACCACTACTCCACCCACCACCATCACTACTCCATCCACCACTGTTAGTACTCTACCCACCACTATCACTACTCCACCTATCACTACACTGACCACCATCACTACTCCACCCACAACCATCAGTACTCCACCTACCACCATCACTACTCCACCCACCACCATCACTACTCCACCCACCACCATCACTACTCCACCCACCACCATCACTACCCCACCCACCACCATCATTACTCCACCCACCACCATCACTACTCCACCCACCACAATCACTACTCCACCCACCACCATCACTACTCCACCCACCACCATCAGTACTTCACCCACCACCTTCACTACTCCACCCACCACCCTCACTACTCCACCCACCAACCTCACTACTCCACCCACCATTCTCACTACTCCACCCACCATTCTCACTACCCACCACCCTCACTACTCCACCCACCATCACTACTCCACCCACCACCATCACCACTCCACCCACCACCATCACTACTCCACCCACCATCACTACTCCACCCACCACCATCACTACTACACCCACCACCATCACTACTCCACCCACCACCATCACTACTCCACCCACCACCATCACTACTCCACCCACCACCATCACTACTCCACCCACCACCATCACTACTCCATCCACCACTGATAGTACTCTACCCACCACTATCACTACTCCACCTATTATCACTGCACTGACCACCATCACTACTCCACCCACCACCATCACTCCTCCATCCACCACTGTTAGTACTCTACCCACCACTATCACTACTCCACCTATCATCACTGCACTGACCACCATCACTACTCCACCCACCACCATCAGTACTCCACCCACCACCATCAGTACTCCACCCACCACCATCACTACTCCACCCACCATCACTACTCCACCCACCATCACTACTCCACCCACCACCATCACTACTCCACCCACCACCATCACTACTCCATCCACCACTGTTAGTACTCTACCCACCACTATCACTACTCCACCTATCATCACTACACTGACCACCATCACTACTCCACCCACCATCACTACCCCACCCACCACCATCACTACCCCACCCACCACCATCACTACTCCACCCACCACCATCACTACTCCACCCACCACCATCACTACTCCACCCACCACCCTCACTACTCCACCCACCACCCTCACTACTCCACTCACCATCCTCACTACTCCACCCACCACCCTCACTACTCCACCCACCACTACTCCATCCACCACCACCACTACTCCACCCACCACCATCACTACTCCATCCACCACTGTTAGTACTCTACCCACCACCATCACTACTCCACCCACCACCATCAGTACTTCACCCACCACCATCACTACTCCACCCACCACCCTCACTACTCCACCCACCACCCTCACTACTCCACCCACCACCACTACTCCATACACCACCACCACTAGTCCACCCACCATCACTACTCCACCCACCACCATCACTACTCCACCCACCACCATCACTACTCCACCCACCACCATCACTACTCCACCCACAACTGTTAGTACTCTACCCACCACTATCACTACTCCACCTATCATCAGTACACTGACCACCATCACTACTCCACCCGCCACCATCACTACTCCACCCGCCACCATCACTACTCCACTCGCCACCATCACTACTCCACCCGCCACCATCACTACTCCACCCGCCACCATCACTACTCCACCCGCCACCATCACTACTCCACCCGTCACCATCACTACTCCACCCGCCACCATCACTACTCCACCCGCCACCATCACTACTCCACCCTCACTACTCCACCCTCCACCATCACTACTCCACCCACCACCATCACTACTCCACTCGCCACCCTCACTACTCCACCCACCACCCTCACTACTCCACCCACCACCCTCACTACTCCACCCACCACCATCACTACTCCACCCACCACCATCACTACTCCATCCACCACTGTTAGTACTCTACCTACCACAATCACTACTCCACCTATCATCACTGCACTGACCACCATCACTACTCCACCCACCACCCTCACTACTCCTCCCACCACCCTCACTACTCCACCCACCACCCTCACTACTCCACCCACCACCCTCACTACTCCACCCACCACCCTCACTACTCCACCCACCACCCTCACTACTCCACCCACCACCCTCACTACTCCACCCACCACCATCACTACTCCATCCACCACTGTTAGTACTCTACCCACCACTATCACTACTCCACCCATCACCATCACTACTCCACCCACCACCATAAATACTCCACCCACCACCATGAATACTCCACCCACCACTGTTAGTACTCTACCCACCACTATCACTACTCCACCTATCACTACACTGACCACCATCACTACTCCACCCGCCACCATCACTACTCCACCCGCCACCATCACTACTCCACCCATCACCATCACTACTCCACCCGCCACCATCACTACTCCACCCGCCACCATCACTACTCCACCCTCCACCATCACTACTCCACCCTCCACCATCACTACTCCACCCTCCACCATCACTACTCCACCCACCACCATCACTACTCCACTCGCCACCCTCACTACTCCACCCACCACCCTCACTACTCCACCCACCACCCTCACTACTCCACCCACCACCCTCACTACTCCACCCACCACCATCACTACTCCACCCACCACCATCACTACTCCATCCACCACTGTTAGTACTCTACCCACCACAATCACTACTCCACCTATCATCACTGCACTGACCACCATCACTACTCCACCCACCACCCTCACTACTCCTCCCACCACCCTCACTACTCCACCCACCACCCTCACTACTCCACCCACCACCCTCACTACTCCACCCACCACCCTCACTACTCCACCCACCACCATCACTACTCCATCCACCACTGTTAGTACTCTACCCACCACTATCAGTACTCCACCTATCATCACTGCACTGACCACCATCACTACTCCACCTATCCACTATCACTACTCCACCCACCACCATCACTACTCCACCCACCACCATCACTACTCCACCCACCACCATCCACCCACCACCAATACTCCACCCACCACTGTTAGTACTCTACCCACCACTATCACTACTCCACCTATCATCACTACACTGACCACCATCAATACTCCACCCACCACCATCACCATACTCCACCCACCACCATCAGTACCCACCACCATCTACTCCACCTATCATCACTACACTGACCACCATCACTACTCCACCCACCACCATCACTACTCCACCCACCACCCTCACTACTCCACCCACCACCCTCACTACTCCATCCACCACCACTACTCCATCCACCACCACCACTACTCCATCCACCACCACCACTACTCCACCCACCACCACCACTACTCCACCCACCACCATCACTACTCCATCCACCACTGTTAGTACTCTACCCACCACTATCACTACTCCACCTATCATCACTACTCTACCTATCATCACTACACTGACCACCATCACTACTCCACCCACCACCATCACTACTCCACCCACCACCCTCACTACTCCACCCACCACCACCACTACTCCACCCACCACCACCACTACTCCACCCACCACCATCACTACTCCACCCACCACCATCACTACTCCACCCACCACCATCACTACTCCACCCACCACTGTTAGTACTCTACCCACCACTATCACTACTTCACCTATCATCACTACACTGACCACCATCACTACTCCACCCGCCACCATCACTACTCCACCTGCCACCATCACTACTCCACCCACCACCATCACTACTCCACCCACCACCATCACTACTCCACCCACCACCCTCACTACTCCACCCACCACCCTCACTACTCCACCCACCACCCTCACTACTCCACCCACCACCCTCACTACTCCACCCACCACCATCACTACTCCACCCACCACCATCATCACTACTCCACCCACCATCACTACTCCATCCACCACTGTTAGTACTCTACCCACCACTATCAATACTCCACCTATCATCACTGCACTGACCACCATCACTACTCCACCCACCACCATCACTACTCCACCCACCACCATCAATACTCCGCCCACCACCATCAATACTCCACCCACCACCATCAATACTCCACACACCACTGTTATAACTCTACCCACCACTATCACTACTCCACCTATCATCACTACACTGACCACCATCACTACTCCACCCACCACCATCAGTACTCCACCCACCACCCTCACTACTCCACCCACCACCCTCACTACTCCACCCACCACCCTCACTACTCCACCCACCACCCTCACTACTCCACCCACCACCATCACTACTCCATCCACCACTGTTAGTACTCTACCCACCACTATCAGTACTCCACCTATCATCACTGCACTGACCACCATCACTACTCCACCCACCACCATCAGTACTCCACCCACCACCATCAATACTCCGCCCACCACCATCAATACTCCACCCACCACCATCAATACTCCACCCACCACTGTTATAACTCTACCCACCACTATCACTACTCCACCTATCATCACTACACTGACCACCATCAATACTCCACCCACCACTGTTATAACTCTACCCACCACTATCACTACTCCACCTATCATCACTACACTGACCACCACCACTACTCCACCCACCTCCATCACTACTCCACCCACCACCCTCACTACTCCACCCACCACCCTCACTACTCCATCCACCACCACTACTCCATCCACCACCACCACTACTCCATCCACCACCACCACTACTCCACCCACCACCACCACTACTCCACCCACCACCATCACTACTCCACCCACCACCATCACTACTCCACCCACCACTGTTAGTACTCTACCCACCACTATCACTACACCTATCATCACTACACCTATCATCATCACTACACTGACCACCATCACTACTCCACCCACCACCATCACTACTCCATCACTACTCCACCCACCATCACTACTCCACCCACCACCATCACTACTCCACCCACCACCCTCACTTCTCCTCCCACCACCCTCACTACTCCACCCACCACCCTCACTACTCCACCCACCACCCTCACTACTCCACCCACCACTCTCACTACTCCACCCACCACCCTCACTACTCCACCCACCACCATCACTACTCCACCCACCACCATCAATACTCCACCCACCACCATCAATACTCCACCCACCACCATCAATACTCCACCCACCACCATCAATACTCCACCCACCACCATCAATACTCCACCCACCACCATCAATACTCCACCCACCACCATCAATACTCCATCCACCACTGTTAGTACTCTACCCTAGCCTAGTTGATCAGGCCCTGATCCATCGGGAGGCCTGGTCGTGGACCGGGCCGCGGGGGCGTTGATCCCCGGAATAACCTCCAGGTAACCTCCAGGTAACCCACCACTATCACTACTCCACCTATCACTACACTGACCACCATCACTACTCCACCCACCACCATGAGTACTCCACCCACCACCATCACTACTCCACCCACCACCATCAGTACTCCACCCACCACCATCACTACTCCACCCACCACCATCACTACTCCACCAACCACCATCACTACTCCACCAACCACCATCACTACTCCACCCACCACCATCACTAATCCACCCACCACCATCACTACTCCACCCACCACCATCACTACTCCACCCACCACCATCACTACTCCACCCACCACCATCACTACTCCACCCACCACCATCACTACTCCACCCACCACCATCACTACTCCATCCACCACTGTTAGTACTCTACCCCCCACTATCACTACTCCACCGACCACATCACTACTCCACCCACCACCATCACTACTCCACCCACCACCATCACTACTCCATCCACCACTGTTAGTACTCTACCCACCACTATCACTACTCCACCTATCACTACACTGACCACCATCACTACTCCACCCACCACCATCACTACTCCACCCACCACCATCACTACTCCACCCACCACCATCACTACTCCATCCACCACTGTTAGTACTCTACCCACCACTATCACTACACTGACCACCATCACTACTCCACCCGCCACCATCACTACTCCACCCGCCACCATCACTACTCCACCCGCCACCATCACTACTCCACCCGCCACCATCACTACTCCACCCGCCACCATCACTACTCCACCCGCCACCATCACTACTCCACCCGCCACCATCACTACTCCACCCGCCACCATCACTACTCCACCCGCCACCATCACTACTCCACCCACCACCATCACTACTCCACCCACCTTAGTTAATGTTTCTGGAAAAATTGAGTGTTGAAATGGAGGTTACCTCTTCCCCAGATTTATACAAGAACCAAACATTTGATGAGGTGCTTTACTACAATCTGGGATTAGTGTGGGAGTATTATCCTTCCAGTTATGTCTTGGAAGAGCATGTGGGATGCGACATTCCTCTGGGTACAGAGTTGGATTTGACTTCAGATACGCCGCCAATTAGTGGCGGCGTATCTGAAGCTCGCTTGTAAGTCGGATTTTGGCTTGTAACTTGAAGTAAAAAATCGACTGAGCAATGGCTCGTAACTCATAACAGAAAATTTGTAAGTTGGGGCACTCGTAAGTCAAGGTACCACTGTACTAGCTTCTGTACCTACGCATTTTAAACCTGGCACAAGGTCAGAGGTCTGCTTTTCCTATCATGTACTAAGTAAGGGCAGCGTTTTTAATTTGGTAAACATTCAATGCTCGGACCCATTCCCTCATGTCTAAATTTTTTTTTTACCAATCACAGCACATATGCAGATCTACAAGAGTGACACTAGCATCAATAATGTAGATCTGCACGAGAGACAGTGAAAGGATTATTTCAGGGCTACTGACAGAAAGGGTAAAGATAGCAAGGGTTACCTCAATACATAACAGTGGAGACCTCAACAGATGACAACAGCTATAGGCCAATATCTAATATCTAACTTGCCATTATTAAGTCTTTGAAAAACTAATTCATAAACAAGTTTACTCTTTCTTTGTGTTCCATAATATTCTTAACTTGTGCCAGTTTGGTTTCAGGCCAAGGAAAAATGAACAAGGTAATCATAAACTGCTTGACTTCATGTATGAAGCTTTTGAAAATACGACTATTCAGTGGGAATTTTCACAGATCTTAGGAAAGCTTTAGGTACAGAAAACCACATCATCCTGCATCTTAGAACATTATGGTATGAGAGGTCATACTCTTGCCTACTAAAAATCCTACTTTAATGGCAGACAGCAATGTGTTTCCATCAATAAATCAACCTTATCAATTTGATCAATCAATATAGGGTTCCTCAAAGTAGTATTCTTGTCCCTCTGCTTTTCTTCATTTAAATCAATGACCTTCCTAATGCATCTGGGGTACTTAAAATTTCTCTTTTTTTTTTTTTTTTTTTTCAGACAACTTTTGTCATCTCCCTTTGAGATCCAGTTTCTCTCAAAACTATCAATGAGCTAATGAATATATCTACATGAATGATTACCACTATGCTCACTCTTAATACTTACAAAACTTTCTACATGTTATTTGGAAATAGAACTATAAATGTACAACACAATATAATAAATTTTTCTCACACCGTACAAAACTGATGGAAAATTTTTGAGTCTATACCTTTACAGCAATTTAAAATGCAGCACTTTCATCGAGCACATAACCAAGGTGTCCAAAACAGTGAGTATCCTATGTAAAATACATTACTGTTATCTTAAACAGCATTACTTTGTACTACTCTAGTCTACCCATGCCTCACCTATGGTATTTATGCCTAGGGATCTACCACAACAAATCACCTAAAGCCAACAGGAACACAGCAAAATGCTACTAAACGAACAATCACAAGCAAGTACAAGACAACACACGCCTCCACTCTTCAAAAATTTAAACTTGCCCAACATACAAAATGTTCTCTTACTACCATGCATACTACATTTACAGGACAACCAACACTAATGGAAACTCTTGAACTCTTACTTGGATAGATGCAGCAGAACTCAAACACATAACACAAAATACAAGTATGGTAGGAACCCACTTTCCGGTGTTCTGCTAATACAGACATTTCAAATTATGACCAAAACTCACTATACGGCTCTCCCACCTGACTTTCTAATACAGTCACCATGCCCCACCTAGTTTGTTTACATTCTCCATGAACTCCATAAGCACTGCATCTCTCCATTATGTCTGGAAACTTTCCAAAACTTCAAGTGTTTTAAAGTTATTTCATGTTTTATATACTCTGGTAATTATACTTATGTGTACCTGTACCTAAATAAACTTGCACACTGTGCTGGCATGCAGGTACAGTGGTACCTCGAGTTACGAACTTAATTCGTTCCAGAAGGCTGTTTGAGTGCCGATACCGAACGAATTTGTTTCCATAAGGAATGACGTAAATTAGATTAGTCTGTTTCAGACCCCCAAAAATTACACTTGCAATAGCACTTACAAAAATACGCTTACATAATTGTTCGAGTTGGGAGCTGTTCGAAACTCGAGGTACCACTGTACACATTAAAATCACTAAGAGTCTTATTAGCCTTGAGGATGCCATATTAATAATGATAATAATAATACAGTAGACCGTCAGTTAGCACGAGTTTATTTAGCACAATTTGAGCAAGGGCTCTGGTGGCCTGGTGGTTAAAGCTCTCGCTTCACACGGTGAGGGCCTGGGCTCAATTCCCAGCCAGAGTAGAAACATTGGGTGTGTTTCTTTACACCTGTTGTCTATGTTCCCCATCAGTAAAATGGGTACCTGGGTGTTAGTCGACTGGTGTGGGTTGTATCCTGGGACACTGACCTAATTTGCCTGAAATGTTCAGCATAACAAGTGGCTTTCTATATAGTAGTATGTCAGCTATGGTCTGTATAACATGTACTTGCAGTAAATAAAGATATTATTATTATTATTGTTATTGCACGATTGAAGAATTGCTGCACAATTTTATATAACACGTTGTATAATTAATTTAACACGGTTCAGTTTGTGGGAAGGAAAAAAAAAATTCTCTTTTGCTGAAGCAGCTGCCTTCTTGTGGAGCAGCTGGGGAGCCCTCCCGCTATCCCATGCAACTCCCCGACACCACCCCACCATCCCAGCGTTTGTAATTCATATGTATCCAGTCTTTCTCTGCTACAAGGCAGCTGTGTTTGTGAATTGTGTTATATTTTAATTACTATACATGCATCTGTCAAGCAATCATGACACCCAGTAGCCATACCAGTGTTGCTTAAAGTGGCATGAAGAGGTATAATCACTTAAGTCTTAGAATTAACAAAGAAACAAAGATATTAGACAAGAGATAACCTATAGCCGTAATGAAGTGTTACTTTGTACACAGAAAAAGAGGTAAACCAAAGTTTGTGTGACTGACTGAATGACTGACTTGCTGAATGACTGACTGACTTACTGAATGACTTGACTGACTTACTGAATGGCTTAACTGATTTACTGAGTGACTTGACTGACTGAATGACTTAAAAGTACAACTATCAACTTACAGTACCAGTATCTCTACCATCCACCTCAGCCCAGTAGGACCACAACATAACTCTCCACTCTCTTCACAATCATCCACAAATGCCAGCAACCACAATTTAAGGTAAGAAATACTATTATTTGTTACAGTTGTAGTCTTAAGCAGTAAAAACAACATAATACATCACAACAATGAACTACAACTACATATTCACTTTTATTTTTGTAAGATGTGGAGGCTTAAAAAAAAGTGGTTTGGCTTTTTGGGGCTCCCACGAACGTAACCCTATTTTTCCCACAAGTTCTTCAGTTGATCTAACACGATTTTAATTAACATGGCATTTTCAGGACCGTAACTACCGTGCTAAATGACGGTCTACTGTAATATGCAATAATAATCACTCTTGAGGCTCATTAATCTATGATATTTTTTTCCCAAATTACATAATAAACACACTACATAACATATAAACTTGATAAATACACCCCACAGTAGAATAAATTAACAAATATGAGATGTTAGGTGTAGATGAACGTGTATGAACCAAAACCAGATGCGCTTGTCTGCTTGTTTACATACTACGAGTCTCTCTCCTTTCACTTACTCGTTCTCTCTCTCATTTATTCGTTTTACCTCGTTTACTCACCTCTCACCCTACATTAAGACTACAAATATTTTAAGTTGAGTAATGAGTGTACTGTACATCCATTTTATTGGCCTGGGGCGCTTTAAATGTCATAGTATATTACGTGTGGGTGGGGTGTCCTGGCTGGCTACCATACCTCCCACACCTGACTTCTTACAATAAATACTACTCACCTCTCACCCTACATTAAGACTACAAATATTTTAAGGTAATTAATGAGTGTACTGTGTATTTTATTTTATTTTTTTGTTTTTAATGCCTAGCTCTATTGGTAACTTAATATATGTTAGTGTAAACTTGTTATCTGGCATTTATATGCATTTCTTTCTTCTTTCAACGCACCAGCCACATCCCACAGAGGTGGGGTGGCCCAAAAGGAAAAACAAAAGTTTCTCCTTTTAACCCTTTCAGGGTCCAAGGCCAAAATCTTAAGTCACGCACCAGTGTCCAAGAAATTTTGAAAAAAAAAAAATTATTTTTTCTTACAGAATTAAAGAGCATATTTTTGTGAAGGTAATAAAACAAAAAAAATTAGAATCTGATCAGTACTTACCGAGATACAGTGCCAAGAAGTTTGTAGAAAATGATGTGGTGGCGGCAACATCGACGAATTCCACATACGCGTATTATATTATTTTGTTGTTTTAGTTGTTTTTTCTTTTCTTTTCCAATTTTTTTCTATTCCTACTAACATTTGGGGCCTGAGAGACCAATACTGTATATAATTGATATATATATACTCACTGTATTGAACACAATAACCGCACTAAAGTTATTATCATATTATTGTTTACCACTGTTTATTACAATAAACATGCACAAATATTGTATAATACTAATGTTCTATCATATATTTACATATTTACAATCACTGGACATGGTTTTAGAACTGCTGGAGCTTGTGGAACTCCTTGAAACAAGGCACCATGCACAGAGGCACCTTACATTCCTCACACATAAACCGAGTGTCTTTGTGTCTTTGTTGCCGTCGTTTTGTTTGTGCACAGACAATGCATCTCTTCTGAGCAAATTTCTTTTGAGTTGAAGGAAGCTGTATTACGAAATGATCACCTTCTCTCCTCAAACGCTTGGGTATATTGTGATGAATTCGAGGACCATGTTGTATTGCAGTTGTTACCTGGTACTTCATTATGAGTTGTCTGACAACAGAAACAAAATTCACCATACGGTGGTCTGTTACCAGTCTTTATTTGGTACATATTATATGCATTCAGCATTGAAATGTCCATGAGATGGAAGAAAAGTTTCATGTACCACTTGTAACTCTTACGAACACAGTCAACAAAACCAATCTGCATGTCACACTTGTCAACCAAGCGCATGTTTTGTGTATAATCAATCACTGTCACTGGTTTTCGAATACGTTCATTAGTCACTCGATCAACTTTGTCACTGTCTTGCATTTCATTACGGTGAATGGTTGTCAACAATGTGACATCTCGTTTGTCATGCCACCGTAATGCCATGATGTCATTGGCAGTAAACACCTGCACGTCATCACCACGAACACCTGCGTTGAGCCTGGGCATATGTTTACGATTAGAACGCACTGTGTCACACACATCTGTCTTGTTCACTCGCATGAAATCACTGAGTAATGGGCTTGTGTACCAGTTATTGGTATATAATGTATGGCCCTTACCAAGATAAGGTGCCATCATGTTTCTCACTACATCACCTGATATACCCAATAACATCTTGGTATCTTTCAATGTTTTACTACCCGTGTATACAACAATATCCAACACCAGGCCACTGTCACAATCACAGAGTACAAACAATTTTATACCAAAGCGGTTCCTCTTGCTCGGTATATACTGCTTGAATGACAGTCTACCTTTGAACAAAATCAAAGACTCGTCAATTACAAGATTCTTGAATGGATAAAAGTATATCCTGAACTTTTGTTTGAGATACATGAAAACATTTCTAATCTTGTATAACCTGTCACTTCTGTCAGGCCTGGTTTTGTCAGAGAAGTGCAACATACGTAACAGTAAGATAAACCTGTTCACTGGTATTATTTCACTGAAGGATGGGGTACAAATTAGCCGATCTGTGGACCAGTATGCTTTTATATTATGCTTATAGACGTGAGGCATAAGCATTATTGTTGCAAAAAGCAAATACATTTCTGCAACAGTCGTCTCTTTCCACCTGTGTAGTCTTGACTGTGGTGATAAGATCGTATTTGCCATGGTGTACTGAAAATACTTATTACTTTCCCTGACAAAAATTTCCATCAATGGCTGGTCAAAGAATAATTCAAAGAATTCCAGTTCATTGGCCATGGTTCCAAGGGGACAGGTAGGTAGAATTCCACTTTGAGAGTCATCAAAGTGGTGAGGGCTGGGAACAAAATTGGGATTTTGCTGCCAATCCCAGATACGGTTTGCTGGTGGATACTGGACATCATAGGCTGGTTGTGCGGGTGGTTGTGGTTGTGGTGGGCTGGTGGGTGACGCTCCGCTTTGTCCTTGAACTGACGAGTCAGCAGCGTGGGTCCCCGCGTGGCACAGCGAGTCACGCATGGCGGTGCCACTACCACCACCAGCCCCACTAACACCATCCACTGATGCCTGTGGCCCATCCATGCCAAGTGTAGCCACATCATCCTCACTATCACTACCTAAAATGGGTGTAGGGCCACGGGATGTACTCCGGGATGTACTCCGGGATGTACTCCGGGATGTTCGCCGCCGCATGCGGCGGCGAACATACCGACGCTTCACTGGTGAATATGTTTCCTCACTATCACTACTCGAATGATCGTCGAGCGCAATAAAATCACAATCCACGTCAGAATCATCGTCATTACTGAAGTCAGAGGCCAGGCCATGGGAAAATATTAGTTTTCTCTTACGTTTAGGAACACCCGACCGTGAGTCACGAGTGCCCACACCAGAGGTAGAAGGTCGAGGATCGTCGGGGTTTTCTGCACTATTATCGATATCCTGGTCATTATTTTCGGTCACTAACTTATCAAAGCCGTAGAATTCGTCTTCATTTCCACTTCCATCAGTGTCAGAACTATCAGACAGGAAGAGGAGAGTCCCAATTTTCCGGGGAGTGAGAGCTGACTTGCGACGAGGCATGGTGAACAAGGGTGACTGAGCCGGCGTTCCCACAATGCTATGCAGGCGCCTAGATTTTTTGTTTACGGCGCACACCCATGGCGCAGACCCATTCTCTCATATGTAGGCCTATGAGCGCTTTCGCGCTAAATTTGACGGCGCTAGAATTTTGGCGTAGATCTACGGTTTGGACACTGACCGACCAGCCGTAGATCTACGGGACAGACCCTGAAAGGGTTAAATTTAGTAATATATACAGAAGAAGGGGTTACTAGCCCCTTGCTCCCGGCATTTTAGTCGCCTCTTACGACACGCATGGCTTACGGAGGAATAATTCTGTTCCACTTTCCCATGGAGATAAGAGGAAGAACAAGAACTAGTAAGAAAATAGAAGAAAACCCAGAGGGGTGTGTATATATATGCTTGTACATGTATGTGTAGAAGAAAGATGTACCTGAAATCTTGCTTGTATGTATGAGATAGAAAAATGGACACCAGCAATCCTACCATCATGTAAAACAATTACAGGCTTTCGTTTTACACTCACTTGGCAGGACGGTAGTACCTCCCTGGGTGGTTGCTGTCTACCAGCCTACTACCTAGATTATATGCATTTATGAGTGAAAAAAAAATGGCATTCTGCTTTCCAGCGATGTCCACTTTCTGGCGGTAGCCATGAACCTAACTTGACATATAAATGGGGCCCTATTCTACCTCTTTAATATACCTTGTGAATGGCTCAATCTAATAAAAACTCAACGAGAATAAAGGGTCCCAAAATTTGTAACACTGCTTGAAGATTTCACAGGTTCCATCTGACAAAATCTTGAAAGGTACTGTTAAAAAGCACCTTCATACTTAATGTGATACACAACAGCAAGATACTACATCAAATCTTGAAATCTGCCTGTTTTCATCCATTATTCACTACCCCCCCCCTCATACTTCTTGTTTCTAATTTTTTTTTTTAACTCCCATATACTGCATCATATGCTGTAATCCCTTCCTTCAGAATCTTACATAGTATTATCCTTGTTCTTAACTCTCTCTATCCATGTCTGCAGACACAATCCTCATTACAGTGTTTTGTATTGTAACTTCATGAATTAGTATCACTCGCCCTTTTATATGTACATGTATATATATATATATATATACACATGTACATATTTTTTTTAATTCATGAATTATCTTTTAGCCTGTAGATTTCAGGTAGGATTAGGGTAAACTTTGCCCAAAATGATGTGTACTTTTTGGGCCTTCAGATTGAATATTTTGAATATACAGTAATTCTGACACTCGTAATGTATTGTAGCTACTACTGGTAAGAGTAGCAAGTGTGAAAGATAAAGTAAGATCAAGAAGGCCAGAGAATAGTGCACGAGCTACAGTAGTTCCTACCAGTAAGAGTGAAAGACAAGGTAAGATCCACAAGGTCAGATGAGGGTGTACAAGTTGGGTGGTGGTGCTGATGACTGTGGTGTCAAATATAATACCAGTTACACCACCTGACCACTGAGACTATTATTATTTTTATTAATTTATATTCATGGGGGAGAACTAAACTCAGCAGTAATATTGTGCCTGGAGAATGGAACTAAATGGAGCAACCTTACTTCAAGGTAAGGCTGCTCCATTTACTAGGATCAAGAGACCTTCAATGGTATCAAGGTAGCCTATATGAAGGGCTTATCACTGAGAAATGGTTGACTTAACCCAGAAATTGTAAAGAGCAATGTATAACTTATGTTGGTAAGTGTATGAAATTTGAAAATCAACAGTGTATGATAGAAAAAAAAAAAAGTTGCAGTGGTACCTGGGGATACGAACTTAAATCGTTCCAGAAGGCTGTTCGAGTGCCGATACCGAACTAATTTGTTCCCGTAAGGGATAGTGTAAATTAAATTAATCTATTTCAGACCCCCAAAAATACACTTACAAAAGCACTTACATAAATACACTTACATAATTATTCGAGTTTTGGGCTGTTCGTATCCCGAGGTATCACTGTATTTTGCAATATTTCAGCTGTACTGACTGTGGCAAGGCCACTGCTAAGTGGAAAAAATTTACAAGTGTGTTACCAATGTTGTTGACCAAACTTCATACAAAAATTATTCCATAAATTGTGGTAACGATTTTCTTCTAAGAAACTATTGCAAATGTGGGAAATATGAAATATGCACTTAAAAGCTCATAAAATAAACACCAGACTGCACCATCAAACCAGGCATATGCACATCATCCAAAGTGAATAGATAAAAAACAGCAATTATTTGCATCATTCAGTATTCTTTGATCTTGAAATCATATATGTACTTGGCACAAAGACTAAACATAATAGTGTACATACACTTAAACAATCTTCAAAGCATCTCCCAGGTTATCCATCACATGTTATCATTACTGGGGAAATGGCAAACACCTTTTATGAAGGCACTGGCATTCGCCAAAGACATCCTGCAGCGCCACCTATATTACTCAATTCGAGAGAAACGACTTGAACTTATTGAGAAAGCCGTTATCCTTTACAACACAACAACAGACCACTAAGCAAACGCTTGTCAGATTATATATGATTATGAGAATACCAAAGTTCAAGCAGTCATTGTGAGGGGAAAATTTTCATACCAGAGAGGCTGTGAAGTGATGATTAGGTATGACGAAGCTTGTGGTATTTGTCATCTTTCCTAGAGATGGCAATGAGTGATGGATAACCATGGAGACAACTTTGAAGGTTACTAAATCATATGTATTGTATAGTGATTGTATTCTTTGTAGTATGGATATAATTTTTTCATAATTAAAGGAACTAGAATGATGCAAATGAAAAGTGTTTTGCTTATCTATTCCTTCTGGATGCCTGCACATAGGCTCATATGGTGTTTATTTTTTATGAGCTTTTAACTGCATATTTCCAATTTTCAGCATCTGCAGCAGTTTTCTCAACAAAAATTAATTTCTATGGCTTATGAAATGACCTTCGTATAAATGGTTTTGCCAGTGGCAATATTTTGACATAAAAGGAAAAGTACTGCCAAAACTAAACAATGCAAATAAGTACACTTGAAGTTCGCTAAAAAGATCAAAACTGATGCAGCCCCAGCATCAGTAAATGATATAAATAATAATTTTTATTTCTACAAGAACATGTACAAGGTATACAGACCTAGCTGACATCACTGACATACACTACTATACAGAAAGACCCTAGTTATTACCTGGAGTTTACCTGGAGAGAGTTCCGGGGGTCAACGCCCCCGCAGCCCGGTCTGTGACCAGGCCTCCTGGTGGATCAGAGCCTGATCAACCAGGCTGTTGCTGCTGGCTGCACACAAACGTACGAGCCACAGTCCGCCTGGTCAGGAACCGACTTTAGGTGCTTGTTCAGTGCCAGCTTGAAGACTGCCAGGGGTCTGTTGGTAATCCCCCTTATGTATGCTGGGATGCAGTTGAACAGTCTCAGGCACCTGACACTTATTGTATGGTCTCTTAACGTGCTAGTGACACCCCTGCTTTTCATTGGGGGGATGTTGCATCGTCTGCCAAGTCTTTTGCTTTCGTAGCGAGTGATTTTCGTGTGCAAGTTCGGTACTAGTCCCTCTAGGATTTTCCAGGTGTATATAATCATGTATCTCTCCCGCCTGCGTTCCAGGGAATACAGTTTTAGGAACCTCAAGCGCTCCCAGTAATTGAGGTGTTTTATCTCCGTTATGCGCGCCATGAAGGTTCTCTGTACATTTTCAAGGTGAGCAATTTCACCTGCCTTGAAAGGTGCTGTTAGTGTGCAGCAATATTCCAGCCTAGATAGAACAAGTGACCTGAAGAGTGTCATCATGGGCTTGGCCTCCCTAGTTTTGAAGGTTCTCATTATCCATCCTGTCATTTTTCTAGCAGATGCGATTGATACAATGTTATGGTCCTTGAAGGCGAGATCCTCCGACATGATCACTCCCAGGTCTTTGACGTTGGTGTTTCGCTCTATTTTGTGGCCAGAATTTGTTTTATACTCTGATGAAGATTTAATTTCCTCGTGTTTACCATATCTGAGTAATTGAAATTTCTCATCGTTGAACTTCATATTGTTTTCTGCAGCCCATTGAAAGATTCGGTTGATGTCCACCTGGAGCCTTGCAGTGTCTGCAATGGAAGACACTGTCATGCAGATTCGGGTGTCATCTGCGAAGGAAGACACGGTGCTGTGGCTGACATCCTTGTCTATGTCGGATATGAGGATGAGGAACAAGATGGGAGCGAGTACTGTGCCTTGTGGAACAGAGCTTTTCACCGTAGCTGCCTCGGACTTTACTCTGTTGACGACTACTCTCTGTGTTCTGTTAGTGAGGAAATTATAGATCCATCGACCGACTTTTCCTGTTATTCCTTTAGCACGCATTTTGTGCGCTATTACGCCATGGTCACACTTGTCGAAGGCTTTTGCAAAGTCTGTATATATTACATCTGCATTCTTTTTGTCATCTAGTGCATTTAGGACCTTGTCGTAGTGATCCAATAGTTGAGAGACAGGAGCGACCTGTTCTAAACCCATGTTGTCCTGGGTTGTGTAACTGATGGGTTTCTAGATGGGTGGTGATCTTGCTTCTTAGGACCCTTTCAAAGATTTTTATGATATGGGATGTTAGTGCTATTGGTCTGTAGTTCTTTGCTGTTGCTTTACTGCCCCCTTTGTGGAGTGGGGCTATGTCTGTTGTTTTTAGTAACTGTGGGACGACCCCCGTGTCCATGCTCCCTCTCCATAGGATGGAAAAGGCTCGTGATAGGGGCTTCTTGCAGTTCTTGATGAACACGGAGTTCCATGAGTCTGGCCCTAGGGCAGAGTGCATGGGCATGTCATTTATCGCCTGTTCGAAGTCATTTGGCATCAGGATAACATCGGATAGGCTTGTGTTAACCAAATTTTGTGGCTCTCATAAATTCATTTTGATCTTCGACTCTCAGTCTGGTTAGCGGCTTGCTAAAAACTGAGTCATACTGGGACTTGAGTAGCTCACTCATTTCCTTGCTGTCATCTGTGTAGGACCCATCTTGTTTAAGTAGGGGCCCAATACTGGACGTTGTTCTCGACTTTTGATTTGGCATAGGAGAAGAAATACTTTGGGTTTCTTTCGATTTCATTTATGGCTTTTAGTTCTTCCCGCAATTCCTGACTCCTATGAGATTCCTTTAGGTTAAGTTCAATGCTTGCTATTTCTCTGACCAGTGTCTCCCTACGCATTTCAGATATATTGACCTCTTTTAGCCGCTCTGTTATTCTTTTCCGTCGCCTGTAAAGGGAGCGCCTGACTCTTTCTATTTTACATCTACTCCTCCTTTTTCTTAGAGGAATAAGCCTTGTGCATACATCGAGTGCCACCAAGTTAGTCTGTTCTAGGCATAAGTTGGGGTCTGTGTTGCTTAGTATATCTTCCCAGCTTATATCGGTTAGGACTTGGTTTACTTGGTCCCACTTTATGTTTTTGTTATTGAAGTTGAATTTGGTGAATGCTCCCTTGTGACTAGTCTCATTATGTCGGTCTGGGGCTCCACGCATACATGTCTGAACCTCAATTATGTTGTGATCTGAGTATATTGTTTGTGATATGGTGACATTTCTTATCAGATCATCATTGTTAGTGAAGATGAGGTCTAGTGTATTCTCCAGTCTAGTAGGCTCTATTATTTGCTGGTTTAAATTGAATTTTGTGCAGAGATTTAAAAGCTCGTGTGAGTGTGAGTTTTCATCAGAGCTGCCTCCTGGTGTTATTACTGCAACAATATTATTTGCTATATTCCTCCATTTTAGGTGCCTTAAGTTGAAATCCCCCAGGAGCAAGATGTTGGGTGCAGGAGCTGGAAGATTTTCCAGACAGTGGTCAATTTTTAACAGCTGTTCCTGGAATTGCTGGGATGTTGCATCCGGAGGTTTGTAGACTACCACAATGACTAGGTTTTGGATCTCGACCTTTACTGCTAAAACTTCCACTACATCATTTGAGGCATTTAGCAGTTCTGTGCAAACAAGCGACTCTGCAATGTACAGGCCAATGCCCCCCTTTTGCCTGTTCACTCTGTCACATCTGCATAGGTTGTAACCTGGGATCCATATTTCGTTGTCCAAGTGATCCTTTATGTGGGTCTCAGTGAAAGCCGCGAACATTGCCTTTGCCTCTGCAAGCAGTCCACGAATGAAAGGTATTTTGTTGTTTGTTGCTGGCTTTAGACCCTGTATATTTGCAAAGAAGAATGTCATTGGACTGGTGGTACTGTTGGTACTGGGGGGGGATTTTTTTTCCCGCATTAGTATCTGTATCTGTTGGTTTGGAGTGGAGGCCATCGACTGTGGTTCCACTCCAGGAATGATTGGGTTTGGTGTACGATTTCTGCCATTTCCTGCCAGTTTTTTTCCTTCCTGGCACTAAAAAACCTCTCCCTCTTGAGTGGCTGTGGCTACCCAGGTTTCCCCATGGCCTGGATATTTTGTATCTTTTTGTCCCCTTTAGATGGTGTGCCTGGCAATTTAAGTTATAGCACAGTCTTTCCTGTACTGAAGAGGTACACATTTCAGGGTGAAAAAGCTTACAGGAAGGGAGTTTGCATTTTCCTGTTGTCATATGCATTTTGGGCAAATTAGGTCAATTTTTGTCTCAGGATGCGACCCACACCAGTCAACTAACATCGAGTACCCATTTTACTGATAGGTGAACATTGGACACCAGGTGCCTTATGGAAACGCATCCTAATGTTTTTCCAGCCGTACTGGGGATCGAACTCCAGACCTCAATGTGTAAACTGAGTGTGCCAGCAATAGAGTTACAGGACACCTAAATGGTTCACTTGACAACTTGGATATTATTAACACATTGGCCATTTCCCACCAAGGTAGGGTGGCACGAAAAAGAAAAACTTCCACCGTCATTCACTCCATCACTGTCTTGCTAGAGGTGCACTTACACTACAGTTATAGAACTGCAACATTAACACCCCTCCTTCAGAGTGCAGGCATTGTACTTCCCATCTCCAGGACTCAGGTTTGGCCTACTGGTTTCCCTGAATCCCTACATAAATATTACCCTGCTCACACTCCAACAGCATGTCAAGTCCTAAAAACCATTCACTCCTATCTAACACTCTCACACATGCTTGCTGGAAGTCCAAGCCCCTTGCATACAAAACCTCCATTACCCCCTCCCTCCAACCTTTCCTAGGCTGACCTCTACTCTGCCTTCCCTCCACTACAGATTTATACTCTAAGTCATTCTATTTTGTTCCATCCTCTCTCAATGTCCGAACCACCTCAACATCCCCTCCTCAGCCCTCTGGATAGTAGTTTTGGTAATCCCACACCTCCTCCTAATTTCCAAACTACAAATTCTCTGCATTACAGTCACACCACACATTGCCCTCATACACAACATCTCCACTGCTTCCAGCCTTTTCCTTGTTGCAACATTCACCATCCATGCTTTGCACCCATATAAGAGTATTGGTATAACAATACAACTTGGACATGACTATATATACCATTCCTGTCTTCAAAATTTTCCATTCAACTTTGTATTGTTTTCCTACACTTGACATTATGCAGTGGCATCATGTTCAAATAAATACTATAAGCATAGAACAAGCCCCCCTTGTTTTCATCTACACTGATCACCCCTTCACCCAAATTGTAATCCAGTAAAACCCTGATTTAATGGACCTTGATTTAGTGGACAACGGTTTGGGGACCTCAATTTAAAGAACCTCAATTTACATGATTTTGGATTCAGAAGACAAGACCTTTGACCCGACAGTCTTATTTCCGGAATTTTCCATTACTTTTATGGTTCACTGGTAAATCGATTCTGGATTTATGAAAGTCTGTTTTTTGTTGCCCATTACTGTGATAGAAAAAAAACTCATCAAGATAAAACTGATAAATGTCATTACCTTTCAAGGCAGGTGAAATTGCCGACCTAGAAAATGTACAGAGAACTTTCACGGCGCGCATAACGGAGATAAAACACCTCAATTATTGGGAGCGCTTGAGGTTCCTAAACCTGTATTCCCTGGAACGCAGGAGGGAGAGATACATGATTATATACACCTGGAAAATCCTAGAGGGACTAGTACCGAACTTGCACACGAAAATCACTCATTACGAAAGCAAAAGACTTGGCAGACGATGCACCATCCCCCCAATGAAAAGCAGGGGTGTCACTAGCACGTTAAGAGACCATACAATAAGTGTCAGGGGCCCGAGACTGTTCAACTGCCTCCCAGCACACATAAGGGGGATTACCAACAGACCCCTGGCAGTCTTCAAGCTGGCACTGGACAAGCACCTAAAGTCAGTTCCGGATCAGCCGGGCTGTGGCTCGTATGTTGGTTTGCGTGCAGCCAGCAGCAACAGCCTGGTTGATCAGGCTCTGATCCACCAGGAGGCCTGGTCTCAGACCGGGCCGCGGGGGCGTTGACCCCCGGAACTCTCTCCAGGTAAACTCCAGGTTACCAGATACCCTTTTCCCTTTTAGTCGCATAAATTAAGGCTTCGCCATATATAAAAACTTTAATCATTTCCATTCTAACTAAAGCCCTAGAAAATAAACACCATTTATACAGTGCCTGGACTTACTTTCTTCTAACCTACAATGAGTGCAGAAAGCCTTAAATATTAAGAGAAAAACAATAGTGAATTAAATACAAAAAACATATGAAGATCTTTATAAACAAAGTAGTAGAAAAGAATGTTTTATAAGAGGAGGACATTTGTGTTACAACTACTGGAAAGTATTAAAACCTTTACAATAGACTATACACTGAGGATGGGACACCATGAGCTCAGCTCCTGAAGCTAGAAATAAGTTATCACACAGAGTGCAATAGGTGCAGAAAGCCATACAATAATAATAGCAAAGAAATTTTTCAGTACAAAATGATTAAGTAAAACAAATGTATAAAGCAATGATAATGTTGACTCCATGCATACCCTTAACTCATGCTGTATAACTAATGGGTCTTTAAGACCTGCATTTCACCTGTATACCATCAGTCAAGAATACTTTAATCCTTAAAATAAGGAGTAAAGTAAACTTTGTATATACATAGATATACAACTCAGTGTATATACCCTGTGCTGTATAACTTCAGAAATGAAAGCTTTAATGTATCAAGTTCATTTTCATCTGCATGTTAGTTCAGATGTCCAAAAGAGTGTTAGTTATCGCTTTTCCCCACTTTCAAGCACTTTGTTTCTGCATGCATAATCAGTCTACATTTAATTCTTGTGAGAATTCTATTGCTATGTTTGCCAGTACATACTTCTCTATGAATCTCTCATAGAAGTTCCGAGTATAGGAAGACCCTCAACACACTAGACCCATCTCAGTGACCAGAAGACTCACTGACAAGATCCTCTAAACTAGTCCCATTTCACTGAAGACCCTTCTCAATGATTAGATCCTCAAAGCTCTACACCGGTCTCACTACCAGCAGTTTTATTAACATTCTCAACAAAGTTATCACAGAAAAGTAGATCAAGCATTGTGACAAAACCTTACTCCAAATAATTCAATTTCTGACTGGCAAAATCCTGTATATTTAATCTATGTTAATAATATATTGGAACTATTAATACAAATGGAAAGATTGCATTTATCTTGATTTCAAAAAAGCCTTTGATGTAAGTTCTCCATGAGAGATTAATATGGAAACTACAAAATGTGATTAAACTATATTACAGTGGATGAAAGAATTTAATTTTGAAAGATAAATTCCAAATAGTCATATGAAAAAAGCTCCAAGAAAATGTCCCCAGCAAGGTCCCACAAGGAATAATATTTGCCAATACTGTTGTAATGTACATATGCTAATGATTTACCATATGAATTAAAAAATATAAACATGTTTGTAGATTAACCCTTTCACTCACTCACTCAGATCTATGTTTTAAGCACAATGCCCTCAAATCTGCTGTAAGAGGTAAAATTTGACCCAGACATCTGAGAAAAAAAAAAATTCATGTGGTACATGATGAGAAAAGCAAACTTCTGACCTTGTGTTTGGTTTAACCCTTTGAGGGTTTCGGACGTACTAGTACGGCTTACGACCCAATCTAGTGGGAGAAAGCTGGTAGGCCTCCATATGAAAGAATGGGTCTATGTGGTCAGTGTGCACGGTATAAAAAAAATTCTGCAGCACACAGTGCATAATGAGAAAAAAAAAAAAACTGACCGTTTTTTGGGAATAAAACAGCGACTTTGCACTGTATTTTCGTATGGTATTTATTGTTGTATTTAGTTTTCTTTGTCTCATTTTATAGAATGGAAGGCATATCATAGAAATTGAGATGATTTTGATGGTTTTACAATGAAAAGTACCTTGAAATTGAGCTCAAAGTAGCAGAAATGTTCGATTTTTACCAAAGTTCAAAAGTAAACAAATCATGCTAAGCGTTCAATACACATCAACTGGCGAGTCTAATATTCTTTTGCAAGTGCGCCAATATGATTCATACCATTTTTTACACTAATGCAGTAGTCTGCATAACAGTAAATCTTCTATTTTTTGAGAATAAAAATTCAAAGTGGAAAGCAAAAGAATGTAAGAGGGGTCTTGAGACGTGACTAATGAACAGAGGAAATGTCATTTTAGTGCCAGGAATGTATTTCTTGTTTGTTCTGGACCCTATTCGGAAATTGGCATCTTTTGAAATTTGTGTGAAATTGGCAAAATTGCTAAATTCTGACCACTGTACTGGATAGTTGAAATTGATAAATGGGTGGTTTCTTGCACTCATTCAATAGAAAAAATGGAGTTCTAGCAAAATATTCATGTTTTTTGTCGACTAGTACAGTGGAACTGGCCGGAAATGGGGCTCATAGTGGGCAAAATCGCCGATCCGTAAACATCGCCGAGACTGCTAACTTCGCGAGAGCATAATTCCGTAAGTTTTCCATCAAATTTCATATTTTTGGTGTCATTATGATCGGGAAAAGATTCTCTATCTTTTCAAAAGAAAAAATTTTTTTTTTTTTTTTTAAATTTGGCCGACCCTGAGAACGAGTCTCGGAGAGGGCCTGTCGACCCTCAAAGGGTTAAAACAGTAAATTAGATTTTCTAGGATGGTTTTTATGGTTTAACTGGCTCTTTCTTGGCATCAACTGATAAGATGGCAGACATACAGAAAACCCTCCAAGTAATGGACTAATTTACAGAGCAGGTGGCTGGTAATGACAGCTATTGCTGGGTTATGATTCTAATAATAATGGACAATGGACTTTGTCCAGTTTCCAAATCCTGTTATACATAGGGATTACTGCACTACTGAAATAAGAGGTGATTTTGGTTGGTTTCAAGACAAGAAATATCTTGAAATGAGGCTTAAAATAGCAAAACTATTTGATGTGATGATTTTCCAGAGGAAGGGTAAGGTTCTCTACACCTGCCAGTTTTACGAGTTTTTACTAGATCTGCTTCAGTTATTGGGACATCCTAAGCCATGACGAATCATGCCTGCCTATATTTTATTAACGGAGATATAGGATAAAACGTCCGTTCATTGTGTGATGAATTCAAAACAGAGGGCAAGTATAATATGGGAGAGGCCTGAGGACATGATTAATGAACAAAAGAAATGTTGCTTTAGTAGCTGGAATGCCTGCAGTATTTATTTTGGACTTTTTAAATTGGATTTTTTTTTAATATTATTTTGCAAAATTGGCCAAATTACTGATTTCTGTACATTTTATAGAGTAGTTCTGATAGTCGAATGAGCAGTTTCTTGTGCTCAACCAATAACAGAAGAATTCATAGTGAAATAGCTGAGAATTTGAACAAAATGAGCAACAGAATTGGCTTAAATAGGCCTCAAAGTAGACAAAATCACCAATGCATAAACTGCATCCTGACCGTCAACTTTGAGCCCGTGTTCAGCAGTACCTTGTGAGGGAAAAGTTCAATAGATAGGAGTAGAGATATAGTAACGATAGTTTCATTGCCGGCTACTCGTTAAGGTAGGGTCAGTCTAGCTCCCGATATTCCCGCCTTTTCTCCCCCAACCCCTAAATGGATAGTTTGTCTGCCGGCTACTAGTTAAGGTAGGGTAAGTCACGCTCCCGTTTTTCCCGCCTTTTCTCCCCCACCCCTAAAGTGATAGTTTGATTGCCGGCTGCTTGTTAACGTAGGGTCAGTCTAGCTCCCGCTATCCCTTCCCCTCCCTCTTCCCCCCCCTCAAAAGGTGACGTGTGGGGCTCTGGCCCAACAGTAAATCACTCGACTCACAGCTCCCAACACTACTCTTGGATGTCAGAGAGGGTCACCTGGCAATCAACGAGCAGAACAGGAGAAGGACTATCGTCCAGAGACTTCTCCATTTTGTATTGAAGTACCTGTGCACCTGTATGAAATTGCAGGACATAACCCCACATCATTGCAGCGGTAAAGAACCTGCTTTCCCGTCATCGGGAAATTATACTCACGGCAATAATCTGTGAAGAACTAGCCAGTGGTGGTCACCAACACCTGCGACCCCCCCCCCATCATCAGCAACGGCTACGATTTCAACAACAGTGTCACCAACACCAGACACCCACGTTTTATATACATTTAAATTAGCGTTGAATTCAGTTATCATTTATATTTTTCATTTTTAATTTTCTTTAATGTAGGATTAATGTTTCATATTTAAGTGTTTTACATTTTATATTTTCTATATAATAAAGTGTTTATGTTTGTCTGTTATTATTT